>NC_087262.1:19192500-19287500 GCF_037042905.1 Lytechinus pictus | reverse complement strand
ACGGGCACGCCAAAACTACCGATGATATGTCATTCGAAATAACTAGATTGCGTTCTGCGAGGTGACGTGGCCGAATGGTCTAAGGCGCCCGACTACACCATGTAAATCCAGGGTTCGATTCCCGGCACGGCCCTTAACCAAGGCCTTTGTTTATCAACATTGCTCTTTTATCTTGCGTCAAATAAATGAAATGCTTTATGCATTATTGATATAATGCGTGCGCGTTTTTTTAACAAAATAGAAGTCGAGTTTTTTTATGTGACTGTGAGATAGCATTGTAAAGCAATATTGAATAGAGTGAAAAAAAATTTAAGCACTTACGTATCCCTTTATCCAATTGTTGCAGGTATTAGGTGATCCCTGTTAAAACACACACACAAGTTTCACACAAATGCGGTAGTCTTGGGTTGATCTTTCTTGAGAAATGATGCCGATCATCTAGCAAATGACGAATCCCATCTTGGGATAAGCGTTGTGAACACGTAACTTTTCGATGAGTACAGTTAATTCTTTTATTCAGAGTTTGCTTTAATGAAGTGTTCGTGTCTTCCTTTTTGGATAAGAAGAAATCTAAAATGGTGAGTGGCCGGTAGTCACTGCAGTGGATCGTTTGGCGCCGATAAACAAGGCATGCATGATGTGGAAAACTCCACAACGCAAAATGTAAGCTTATACGGGCAAAAATTCTGCATGTGCAACCACCCCCCCCCCCCTTGTTTTGTCCTAAAACCCCCGAGAATGCTGAAATGTATTCGTCATGTTGATTACGTCTTTGGTATACTATCCCGTAATGAAAAACCCCCACTGAAGATGGATGAGTTCCTACTATTATGCTTTCCTATTTTACACTTAGCATAATGATGAAGTGAGCTTTTATCACAAACTAGACTCTCTCGAACTTAAAGCCGGTGTCAAGTTTTTGGTATACACTGTTAGAAAATGTATCTTTAAAATAAAAGAAGTTCCTGCAGCAGAGTCTCGAGAACACCTGTAATCTTACAGGAAATTGGTATTTGGTGTTTAGAATCTTACAAATTTCCTTAAATAAAACACCCTTTTCTCCTTTTTAAACAGACCTGTTCTGTTAAATTGCAGAAAAATTCCTGTTTTATGAATTTACAGAATGATTCCGTTATTGCTTTCTGCAAAATCTTTTTTTTCTGTAAAATCAGGGTTTTTTAACAGTGTACAAGCAAAATATGTGGTATTTCATTATTTGACTTTAGTTTATTAAATTTCACATTTTCTCAAAAGTACCTTATATTTTCAATAAAAAAGACCTGATCATTGCAAAATATTTGTTGCCAAACTTTTTCTGTCCTGTTTCGTTCTCATTCAATATTTGCCTTTGTAGGCTAATGATAGTCATAAATATTTATTCATCATTAATGAGGTGCTGTGGAGCAGTGCCTTGGCCGAGAGGTCTCAGGAGACTGACTAGACATTTGGAAGTCCGGGGTTCGATTTCCGACCACGGCACCTATGCCTGTGAGAAAGGCACTTATTCAACAGTGCTCTTCTATCCTGCATGCATTCAAATAAATACAAATGACATGCATTTTTTGGTAACTGGGTGTGCACTTGTTAAAAAAACTATTATCCTGGCTCATATTCTAAAATACAATGATGATTGTAATCAAATGGGAAAGCAAATGACAGAAATTGTCTTATCTACTTGTGATGACCATAAACTTTATATAATTATATAACTTTAGGAATGATAACGATGAAGTACAAGAATAATGTCAATAGCAAAGCACTGACACAATTGTTGGTCGGTGATTGTAATATATCATGTAATGGCACGATTTGATTTACGATGTATCTTTTACACGCTTTGAGGAAGTGAATACATTTTGAAGTACAAGGAAGAATAATTTTTGAACTTTCGTCGATTTATAGGGAGAAAATTATGGCGGAAGGCCCGAAGTTAGGGGGTGGGAAGAAAAATCCAATGACATATTGCGAAGAATGGGTCACTATTTGATCCCATGAATAAGAATATGAAAGAAAATCGAAGTTCATGGATCCCCAAAACGGTTGTCCATGTCGTATGGACACGGAGAACTGACAAGCCCAGATATGACGCCTCCAAATGCTCACTGTAATCCCAACGCGAAACATACTGATGTTAGCCGGGGGAATTCGCCGCAGATTAACGATGGTATACGACATAGCTGAGAGTGGTGGGTAATATATTGTGTGATTGGCAGGGGGTTTCTCGATTTCACCTCCCCCGGACATGGTTTTTACAAAACTCCGACAAATTATTATTCAAAGCGATCCCTCTCCTTTCATAATGCACGTAAAAGATACGTATTCATGCTGATAGAGGTGGGACATGGAAATTCAATTGACAGCTCATCCGTCTATCTGCACATCATCTGCTAAATCATAATTATATCCCTGCATCTAATATATCCGTGTATCTGTGTATTTATCTATATTTCATGTTCAATCAATTCATCTTTCTATATACATCTTTTGTCTAACTATCTATGTATGAAAATGTGCACTAAAGGGTTTTATTTCAAAGTTTAAAAATTGAATCGAAATAATTAGATATAAATCTTTAGAATTCAAATTAAATCCAGACTTTAACTGGACAATACCCGTAGACCTATCTATCTATCTATTGGTTTGTCTATATATCTATCTATCTATGTATCTATTGGTTTGTCTATCTATTTATCTATCTATTGGTTTGTCTATCTATCCGTCTTTTAATTCCCCAATTCTATTTATTTTTTCTATTTGCCATTATTTGGGCTGATAAAATTTCAACTTGTTAATTATTGCAAAATCAACTTCTTTTTTTTTTTTTTTTTTTTTTTGGGGGGGGGGCTTTAAACATCTTGTATTAAGTTTTTGTAAATCATGAGATTGGTCATCTTCAATTTTTAATTTAATGTAAACAAAAATGAAAATGGGTCATGAAATTTCCCAGTGTGCTTGTAAAATGTTGTATCTTCTTTTTAAGATGCGCTATAAAATATGAATATGTATCCGGATATAGTTACAATTATATTTTCTAAATCATATAAAAGAAAAAGAAGGGGTAAATCGGGTGGCCCGCAATGTCTTTGCTTAGTTTGTTACAAAGCACTTTTTGAAGACGTGAACCTTTGCACCGCACCTTAGTAATAAAGACATACATAATTTTAATTTTGTTGATATAGTGATGAAAAAGCGATATAATTTGAAATAGCTTTTCCAGCGGCATTGGTGCCGTGATGGAAGCCGAACCCCAACTTCTTATGCGACTACTGCATCTCATTTATCCACTCGCATGCAGGGGCGACATCATGTTGTTTTGATAAAAAGGGGGTGTGGGCAAGACAAACAGGATTTTTTTTCTGAATTGAATAACATGTGAAATATAAAGCTGTGCGACCTATAGACCTCTCTTTTTATGATCGTATTTCTCCTTTCTCCCTTGTCTTCCTCCATCCCTTTTTTCTTTATCTTTTTCTCATCTTTTTTCACTTCTTGAAAAATCCCTGTGCCCACTATAGTACCAACCCTACATACACACACACACACACTCACACCCACATGCGCCTCATGAACCTATCCAAAAGCATGCATCTCCAACACCAGGTAACATCAGGGGCGGACTCCCCATCCCCCCCCCCCGGTCAATCCTGGATACGCCCTGTCCACTACAGCTAACAACGAGTCATCCTCGAGTATTTTGAGTTTGCCCTGAATCTTTTGTATTTGACCCCATTTAATCGAACCTTCAAAACAGAAGCCGTTCAAAAAATCATATATACGAAATCATTTCGCGGTACCGTTCAAAGACATGATATTGAAATCATCCATATATTATTATTACCACGAACTGGGAGTATATGCATGAAAAAAATATATAATTCCATTGTCAAGACTTGTTCTGCATGAAATGGGGTTAGATGATCGGGTGCCTAGCTTTGTAGTATATAGAGGTAAACACAGGTAAATCTTTATTCTTCTCTTTTTACCGATATTAAGATTTGACCTGGCCTCAGGGCTATGGAAGAAACAAACATTTTTTCGCCTAAGCCATAAGGGAAAGGACACTGCTAGTTTTGTCGGCCAAGGGGTGTACTCCAATGGGCGGCGATCCCCGGGGAAGAAGAAACGCCCCCTCCCCCTTCCTCCTCAAAATTCAAATTTAGTATATACCGCAGGCTATGAGAGAGCTTATTTTCTTGTACTTGTAGGAGTCTTTAAGCCTATGGAAGTTTTTAACAGATAGATGGCGCCACGCAATCTCCAGGAACTCTTTGATCCTCGGTTTTCGCTGTCACCTTAAGGGTTTCATGCAAAGAGAAAAAAAAACTGCCTTCATATATAAAAAAAATGATATGTAGGTTAATAAGATTTTGTAGAAACAATTCATCTTCATATACATGATATATCACAAGTGAAGACTTCGTACACCTACGGTCGAAAGATAAGAAATGAAATCAGAAATTTTGATTGCAGATGAAGTTAATCGAAGTCGACAATCCTATACACGTTGAGCTTGCTTCAATCTCTAATTGCTCTGAAAAGTTGATAGGGCTTTACCTCATACATGTCATATATTTCGCTAAGTTAAGGATGATAAAGGAGATTATATATATATATAAATCACTGTTAAAGATATTAATGAAATCTTTGTATAGAGGAAAGTGCTGTATTTTAACCATGATGTAATAGGGTCGCGTGTGTGATAGCATTCTTTTAATGAGCGTTTAATCCTTGCAAATAGACCTGCCAATTAAAACGCAGATTCCCTCACTGTGAATTCACGAGATCTTCATGAACAGAGTTGCCAATTTGAGTGCGATTGATCGTGGCTTCAAAGATTCATTAAGGCTTACGTTCATTAATCTTGATTCATTTACTTTCTTGCTCACACAGACTAATCGGTGGCATAGGTCAGTTTCTGGTTCAATAATAATTTTCTTAATGTACATGAAAATAAACTATATTTTTTCTCATTTCAACCAAGTTCAATATCATTTAATTTCTACTTCAATTTCCGTCATTGTGATGACATAGTTCACATATTTAACTAAAATCAAAGGTAAATGGGCATATGTCTCGACCTCATGATCAATGAAATCTTTATGTATTGTTATTTTGCAATAAAAAAAGGAATAGCAACCAATGATACAATAAGATTTGTATTGAGAAATTAAGATTAGTTCTGATAAAACTGCGCTAAATAAAATGTTTGATTTTTTTCCTTGCCAGACTAGAATTCTAATATACCTGTAGGCCTTTATTTTTACCAATTTGCCAAGAATTGATTGGTCCATAATGTTTTGTTTTGAATATCCTGAAATTTATTTGATCGTTCTAAGTCTTTAATGATCGGAATGAATATGAAACATGCGTTTTTGTATTTATTGTTTCAGGTAGAAGATGAATAGTTGTTAATGACGGCATTGGTGGCAATCCCGGGGGACAGGGGAACATGTCCCCCAACCCTTAAATGTTAGCACTTTGAGCAGGAGCCTATGGGAGAGAGTCTTTTACCCCCCCCCCCCCTCCTCGAGGAAAAAAAATCGTCGCCTCTGATGAATAATAGTTGTTTATCAGTTATTAAAGCGAATTATGAAACCAGTCCTGGCTTGATGAAACAGGCATACAACATGAAATGAATTTGTGAATTAAAAATAATTACTGTTAGAAATTTGACAGCTGCAATAGACACCTCTTTCAATATTGTTATTAAAAATGTAATATTGAATAATATTAATAATATAGATCTGTAGGCTATAGCGCACGTATCCACCTTGCTATATAGGTGCTTAAGGCGCTCCTATATTACCCCGTCTAACATGTCTAAGCTAGTCAACCGATTCCGGTGCGCACAGCTTTTTGAGGAATTACTTGCTGCCGGTACCCATTTACCTCACCTGCAGTGAGTGCGGCACAATGTGGGTAAATTTCTTGCTGAAGGAAAATACGCCATGGCTTGGAAACGAACCCACGTCCTTCAGATTGTAAGACGAGAGTCTCTACCACTAGACCACGTCGCCCCCACACTGAATGGAGAAAGAAATTTAAAAAACTCTGTGTGGAAACGAAAAAAAATCCACATTACGATGCATTCACGTTCTACGTACTATCACGACTTTAGACGTTTGGCAATATCATAACACTTTGTTATCATAACTCTTTGTTATCATATATAACTCTTTGTACAACGGGGCCTGAGGCGCCGTTGTACAAAGAGTTACGATTGATCCGATCAATCGCAACTATATGGAAAGCCAGCAAAGTCAACATATGAAATGCACGTTTCTTCAAAAAAATTCTAGATATGAATGCATATCCATAAATTCATTGATTTTTTGACAATTTGGGATGTTCTCCTTTGATTACAAAGGACATTTTGCAAATTTCCTGTAGAAAAAATTATGACACTGATGGATTTCCATATAGAGTTACGATTGATCGGATCAATCGTAACTCTTTGTACAACGGGGCCCAGGGGTCGCACCACTGGGGGATAGGGTGACAGCCCCTGTGATTTTTCAAGTAATTAAAAATGAGGAAAAGGGAAGAAAGGATAAAGAAGAGAGTACAAAAGGGAGGGGTCTGGACCGAGTAACTCTACCGTATACCCCTATTTTCTTTATTCAATCGGAAAAATATGCACGTTTAGGACGTCTTGTCCCCCTCCCCTTTAAAATATTATGGTGTCGTCCGCACTCTAACCATGGACCTATAAAGCTCTAACTTACCAAAATTATATAGGCATATGCTGATAAGAATGCATGTTAGGAGTAAATAACGCGGTCTTTTACTTTCAGTATACATTTTCAAATAGTATGCATGATTTGTCTAACTAGTCACGACTAAATAAATTCAGTAGTTGATTACCATGAAACTAAAAACAAGACACAACGAGAAGTGTAATATCATTCCGTCTTACTTCCAATTCTCCTTAGAAAGACAGAAACAAATACATTCAACCAGGACATATATTATATACAGCAAAAATAAGACAATACAAAGAATGTGGGGTAGCCAGCAGTGGCTATTGGCCTTTCACAGGCTGTGTTCCAATACCATAATAAACTATACAAAGAGAGAAAAAGGGGGGATATGTGTTATTATGATAATAATAACAATATGTCCATTTATATAGCGCAGTTACTATGTGCATATACTCAACTGCGCTTTGATACATGGTATCATATTATTACCCCGGCTGTAGCTGAGCCGCCATATTCATGGGCGCTAAAGCGTTCAAGAAATAAATCCTACCGGGTACCCATTCACCTCACCTGGGTCGAGTGCAGCACAATGTGGATAAATTTCTTGCTGAAGGAAATTACGTCATGGGATTCGAACCCAAGACCCTCTGTTTCAAAGTCTGGAGACTAATCCACTGGGCCGCGACGCTCCACATGATCCGTAAAATGTATGCACATTTACTTATTTTAATTGTCATTAATAAATTGGTAATCCCTATGTCCTGAAAAATCCTTTTGACATCCCCTACACAATACCGCTTTAAAGATATAATTTTTAAACCTACCCTATCACGCCTATGTTACATGTTGTATTTGTTTTTTTAATACTTACTTTTATATTTGAATACATTTGCAGACTATTGCTTTGTATAATCATCTAAATCAGTCTTTAACCTCGAATTTTGAAATCTAAGTTAATCTCAATATCCATTTCTCAGGTCGTCATGATGGGAATAATTCCCAAACGTTTCTATTTAAGTTATTTTATTTCACTGAATATAATGAAGGCGTTTGAAAACGTTACATTATTGCTATCATCAATTTATTCACATTTTGAAAACATTTATAAAGAAAAATTCAGGAGATTTGACCAGGATGCCCTCAAAAGTGATCCCAATATATTTCATTTTCTAAAATTATATTGTATATATATACGCTTTCATGGTTCTGTAACATACAATATCGAGATTCTACTTGCATGATTTTACATGCCTGGAAGTTTTTTTTAAACGAATTTTGATTATTTTCATTTTAAGGTATCATACTCAAATATTGCTATGTTTCTTTCTTGCATTTTGTTCTCCTAAAAGATCAGATTGGCTGATGAGGAAAAAAATATTTGGGGTATTATGAAGAGAGCAGAGATGAAATAGCCTGGAGCAAATTTGAATTTCTGAGAGCCCCGAGTAGAAAAAAATCCTAAAGACGTTTTATTGAAATGATTCAAGAGAATCGTCTCGTCACGCAAAGTGAAACAGACGTCCCCCTCAACCTGTAATAAACTAACTCGAAGGTTATTGGGGGAAATTTTCTTATGAGTAAACATGAAAAATAGGTGCATCGCAGGACGATTTGTTCGATTTCGGGGTTCACTCATTTTCGTCAGGTGAAAATGAAAAAAACAAAGTTATAGAGTGACATGAAAATGATATATTTTAATTAAAGAGTCAAATGTGCCACTTTAGAGGAGAAACAAAATAGTTCGAACCGCCTGAATAATAATTGATATTAAATGCAGGAAAAAGTGGGTGTGCACCAACATTTTGTTTATGCCTATTAATTTATTCTGATTATTAATATTCTAAGCTGAACCTGAAGCTAAAGAACGATTCTATGTGCTTGTTCTATCGTCATCGGATCTCTGATATATTTACTTTCCACATGTTCTTCATGCACTTTTTCAGTCATACTGCCCTTCAAATGATGCCCATTCTCCGTCTATTCTCCAAATCTCTCACATAATTTCCAGATTGTATTAGGATCCATCCACCATAAAAAGCGTATGAAACACATCTGGTTGGCTATTATATCAAGTATCAATGAAAATAGACCCAACATATTAATGACCAAGTCACCTCTTCGACTCCCCTTATCACCTGATAATACCTCTAAATCTTTCTCTCTCCTCCGTTTCCCCTCTCTCTTCCTTTCTTCCACCATCCCCTTCCCCTCCATCTTCATCCCCATCTTTCTGTCTTCCTTTTCAATCTCAAGCGTTCTTCCAACTTTCTATTCTTCTGTCAGTTGTTCTCTCTTCTCTGTATCTTTTAATTCAAGTACATAAATTTATCCCCTATCTCCCCATCATCGTCTCTTCCTCCTCTCTCCTTCCCTCTCGCTTCCTATCTGTCAGTATCATTCCCCTTCTGTTCTTTTCTCCCCTTCTCTGTCTTTTACTCTTCTTTTCCACGAATTTTTGCATTTTTCTAACTGTCTCTCCTGACTGTATAACTCTCTCTTTCCCTGTCTCCCAGGAAATGTCCATTTTCCAGTGCCCCTCTTTCTACTGTACATCGTTCACTCTCCCTCCCCCTCCACCAGACCTATTTTCCATTTCTCTCTTGCTCACTCACCCCCCACTCCCCTCCCCGTCATCTCCTCTGTACATATTTCCATTAATTTCCACCACCTAGGATATATGAACTGTACGGTCATGCACTTGACCTGCTTTGTACACAAAGTGAAACTCATATCATGAAATGAGACCCGTTTCCTGTAGGATTTACCATTACTTTCTTTTAATATATAATATATATATACTCTTCTATATGTGACAAATTTACACCATAATCTAGAACCTTACATTACATACAAACTATGTACAAATGATGTTCTTATACAATGCGGTGAGAGCGCAATAAAATCATAGGTTAAACAACCACTTCAATAATACTTAACAAATTATAAACAACAAATATACATGTACATAGTCGGAATACAGTAAGCCTATGTACATTTCTCGGTTTTCAGGACTTACTCGTCTTCAAAAGCAGAATGAATATTAAGAAAACATTTTTAAAAACCTACCAAATGCATTGATTATTATATTCCCATCACTTATTTTAAATGTACAGCGTAACCTTATATTATACAAATGTCTGTCGATTTTGAGGAAATGCAAGATCAAATAACAATTTCATCTATTTTGGAAAACTGGCAAGAAAACAACAAAACAAAAATGAAATAATGCTGTACCTTTTTAAATTGTCTTAACCTTATTCAAAATCCTAATTTTTGGGGCATTGCTTTCAAAAGTGTTGAAAATGAAGGTCGTCAAATAATGTGTATCAAGTAAGGTTTATTCCCAATTCGTCTAATGCCAATTCGTCGAACTGCCAACTCTTCTACTATCATTTGGTCTACCATCGGTTCGTCCACTATCCACATGGTCTAATTGCCCATTCGTCAACTCACCATTTCGTCTAATAACTAGTTTAGTCCATATACCATTTGGTCTAACTGGACTGAGTCTTAATTGTGCAAAATGAATGATACTAGACCAAGTGGTTACATGTATGAGACAATTGGTCATAGACAAAATGATGATTAGACAAAGTGATGATTGGACCATATGTTTATTGGACCAAATGGTTGTTAGACGAAATATTGATGGACGAAATGGCATTACACTAAAATGACTAAATGAAAGTAGACCATGTGGTGAGTGGACAAGTTGGCAGTAGACAAATAGCAATTTACCTCAATCAAGACCTAACAAACTGCAGTCTGGCAGAGACAGAAAATACATACTAATTAATCTTTATCAATTAAAAAAACAATAAATGATAGTGATATAAAGGGTAGATACATGCAGCCACACAGTCTTGTAGATTGTATAACCCTCATGCAAATTTCATGTGATTTGGTGGCTGAAAACTGAAGTTAAGCCACCCCCTCCCCCTGGTAACAAGGCATGAAATGTCTAAGCCTAATTTCATGTACATTAAATATAATTCCAATTTACAAAAAGTGGACATTCTACAAAATAGCACATGCATAAATATCTATAACCCTAGTTGGCATAATAAATATCTGTACATATATATGTGAACACTTGGCTCATCAAATCCAAGATTGGACATGACAAGAAAGTACATCGAATGTTATTTGACATGAGGATAAAGAAATAAATATATCATACAGGTTGCATTTCAATGTACACAATCTGTTCATTGCTCAGTACATGTACACATGTAGACAAATCCTGATTGCACTACTGTTTCTACCAACACAATTTGCATGAAATGCTCTCAAACTAGTGACCCCAGTCACATTTTTGCATCTGTAAATATTTCATGCTAATTATGTAGAAATCATCTTTACAAAATCGAAAATAAACAGTTTGGGCAATTTGTAAGACCTTTGTATTCTGAAAGTGGGTGTCATTTTTAATTGCTACATTCATTGTATACTACATGCAAAGAGTATAATAAATTTGTTCTTCTAAACACTGGCCATATTTTGTATCCAGAGTCATATTGCATACATTTAGGACATTCAAATTCAGGCTTTACAATGTATAATCATTTTGACATATACCGTAAGGGCACTAGTATTTAACCCGTTTGGAGAGTTTCCTCAAATATATAGAAATAAAGAATTTACCTGAATTTCAGACCCGTCTTATTTCCAAGAGCAAATGCTGGTTATTCTTTTCCCGATATTTTTTTCTTCAACCCGTCGACTGTGTGCGCGGGCGATCGAATTATACGGCGATGGTTTTTGGCACTAGTATTCAATCCGTCGGCACTAGTATTCAACCTAGCGATGAAAGATGGCCCTGTCTTTCAATCTGCCCTTGTCCCATCCGACTATGGACTAGACCAATTGAGATGAGACCAAACAGGGAATTAATCAAAGCCAGGGACTTACATAAATCTAGATCTAATTTAGCAATCTAAACCATTTTGAAATTAGCCAAGCCATCTATCATCACTAGGTTGAATACTAGTGCATTTCAGTGCAAAAGGTCATCGCCGCATAATTCGATCCTCCGCGCTTACAGTCGACAGATTGATAAAGAAAATACCGACAACAGATTACACTGGAAATAACAAAGGTATGAAATTCAGATAAATTCCCTATTTCTAAATATTTGGGGGAATTTGTCCAAATCTTTGAATTATGCCGGGTTGAATACTAGTGCCCATACGGTACATAGTTTTAACTTATTTTGGTTTTAAGTTTAATTTGGTACAAATGGAAATAGAAAAATCTGGGAGTATTTTCATAACAATACATTTATTTGAGATTCAAGGATGATATTTATGGATACTGGTAGCTTTTATTAAAAAAAAAAGAAACAAAAAGAGGATGGTTTATAATTATTCCCCAAATCAAGAGTTCAATGCCTTCTCCTCCATGATTATACAAATAATGAAGGACAAATCTCTGTGATCTTTCTGGCTCAAAATCATTTATTCAAAATGAATAGGAGAAGAAAGATTAATTAATTGATTAAACGCAAATATGAACTTCCATCCAGGTTCATAACTGAGTGGTTGTACATCAGTTTGCAAGCATTCATCAAAGGATACAGATATTTGCAAGCATTTATTAAAAATAAAAATTAACAAAAATTATTCCAATATCCACAACAAATATCAGACTCTTCAGTTTGGGTAAATTCCCCTAAAAATTATGTCACTTGAACCCATGTTTTGTTATGTCTGCCGGCCCCTGACAACCCGGGTACCCAAGGCTTCCGGGCGGGACCTGGGTTCCCAGGTTTTACAAATCATATACATTTTTTTTATATTGGTAAAGAGATACTCTTTCAGATTAGCTAATTTTCCAATTTTTACTTTTTGAAGATTGTTTTAACTATGTTTGAACTATGAAAATTGTTCTAACTGTATAAACAGAATCTCCACTGGTGAATTATTGCTTAATTTGGGGTGGCTGGTCTCATACGTAGAAAGGAGAGGGGTTTTAAAATCAGTATGGCAGTGGGTCAAAATTTCACTTGTGTCCATACTTCGCGGACGGTCATTATCTCAAAAACTATTCGCTATCTTTAAAATGTGTCATCATCAACAAGAACAGTGACCTAAAATTAACCTCTAGCGTAAGTTTCTTTAGGACGAGTTCAGTATTCATCAAAATATTAACAAAAGATCAGTAAATTTGTCACTGTTAGCGCCAGTTCTCAACAAGCATACGATTTCATCATTTTGTAAGCATATATCATAAAAAATGTGAGTAAAACGTATTCCTGACCAATTCTATAGCATTTTACCTTCCATCTGACATAAATATCTCAGTGTTTTAGTTTGAGTTTTTGTTTAAATCTCCACAACTTTGGTCCGTGAAGTTAGATCATACTTTTTCAGAACAGTTTTCCAGCACAGAGCACATTCGTCGATCAGAATAGAATTTTGAGATCGCGATACTGGCGAAACCCTTTGACCTACTTTGCATTTTTCGTCAACATTTTTATAGTTTACGATCTTGCTGTCTATTTGGTAGCTATTACTTGAATTGGTTTTGTACAAAATGTGAATATTTTGTGAACAAATTTCAGCCTGATGAATACATGAATACATGGACAAGATTACCAAGCTTGGTTTAGTATTAGATGACATGGTGTGCATGAATTTCAAGGATAATCCATTATCTTATCTTGACTTATTTAATCAAATATAAACACATTTTTTTCCACAATGAATGAATGTTCCATCTAAAAATTTCCTCTGATAAAAAACTTACATTTTTAATCTGAATACAGAAATGGATGCTGACAGGCGGACTGGCACACCACTATATACCCATTTATTCATGTGCCCAGCAGGATGCAAAAGTGAAATGAGTACACTTCATTTTAAGAAATATTCATTCAAAATTCTGTCTGCCGTTGATCTAGTATAATCCTGCCATAGCAACAACTTTCATATTTATGAAGAGTACTTAGGTGGTGTTGGACACCTACAACTGTTTCAAACAATGGATTAACATTTTCCTCTCATATGGCTACTAACTGTTGTATCTTAGAATCAGCCTTGTGCCAAAACCCTTTTATAGCATGTGAAATTCCACATCAACTACCCTGGAGAAGATCTATCTCCAGTATATTCAATCCTGCTATAGCAACAACTTTCATACAGAGTATTTAGATGGTGTTGGATGACTCTACCTACAACTCTCTTTAAAACATTCTGTTCATCAAATGAAGTTTAGTCTTATGTTACTACAGACTGTTCTTATCTTACAGTTAACACTGTGCCACAAACCATTCAGAGCAGTACAAACTTCATTATAAAGTATCCAGAGAAAATCTATATCCAGTTGAAACATTCCTGACATAGCAGCAAACTTCATACTAAGGACGAACACCAAGGTTGTGTTGGACACATGGTATATAACAATATCCTGTTCATCCAGTGACTGCCATAGCAGAGAATCAACCATTTCTTGAAGAACCTCAACTGCTTCGTGAACAAAGGACATGCAACATTGACTGGCTCAATAGCGACAATATCCTGCACATAGATTTCTGATTCTAACACATGTGAATGCACAATACTACGGACTGGCTACCTAGTAATGGACTGGAATGGAGACCTCGATTGCACACCTACCCGAAACCCTCCATGTTCACCTTACTTCGCTCCTCTAAGGCAGGAAAGGGGCAGGATTAACCTAAGAGAAGCCGTCATCATTTCTTTGCGATGAAATAGATGGCGAGGATGATGACGGAGAGAATGACGAGGCCTAGGAACAGCATGATTAGACGGTTTTGAAGGATCCTGCAAGGAAAAGGACAAGAAAATTGATTCTAGAGATGATACTGAGTTGTTTAGAAGTATCATCAGAAGTAGTCTGATCACAGTTTTTACCAGTTTTTAGACTTTTAACTTTGTGTGATGATATGAGATAGAAAGAAGAAAAAAATTTCTTCATGATTAATGTGCATCTGACAAATTCCATAAAGTTGTCCGTCAGTGGGCATTTCTCATCATGAATTTCAGTCAATTTGATATGTTGAGATCATTTAGTGCATGATCTCCAAAGATGAGGTCAGTAAAGCAACATGATCGCTCATAGGCTTTTTTCGAGGAGTGGAGCTTAGCAAGCGCGAGATCTGCAAACAAAATGGCCAGTTATTGATTTTACAAAAATATCATTGTTATATTCGCAATCACAATGAAAAAATAAGTTGTGAAGCTTAATTTCATTTTTATGCCCATGTTTATTGCAGGGGGCCCTCTATAGATTATTTTGATCACTATTCCAATATATTACTATATTATATGAATGTATCAAATATGTCCAAAAAATAATTCTGATGGGTGTTTCATAAAGCTGTTCGTAAGTTAAGAGCGACTTTAAGAACGACTGGTGATCCTTTCTTGTGGTAATTGGTATACACCAAAATGTTCATTGGCGATGGTTTAGCGCAGGGGTTCTCAAACTACGGCCCGCGGGCCGGATCCGGCCCGCGGAGCTTCTCAATCCGGCCCGCGAGACTCTGGGTTTTTTAATCACTTTTAAGTCACACTATGAAACATATATGATTACATCGTGTATCCATGTCGACCTAACCGTATAATGGCAGTCAAATAAAAAGTTTAGTGGAGTCTTTTCTGTCTGTTCGATCTACTTTCTTATTAGTTGACCAGCGCTGTTCTCACCATGTTTGGATCTATACATACAGGTGCGAAAGTGCATTTTCCACAATGAACATTATAAAGAACTAACTAACCGAAGTTAGTACCTTGACAGGCTAGGGACGCGGAACGGTTTTCAAAGTGGGGGGGGGGGGGTTGGCCATGCAAAAAATCACAATCATATGGTCATTTTTACGTTTTTGTACATGGTTTTGGAAAAAAAAGTGAGGGGGCTGCCCCCCCCCCCCCCCGCCCCTGCTTGACCAGTGAACATTTGCATCAGTGCCTTCGTCTGGCAATTACACCTTTTGTGTCAAGGTTCAAGCAACTTGTTGCTGACAGACTGTCACTTTCCCCATATTGAAAGTGACTAGGAGACTATCCTTGTTAGATTCTACAACAGACATGCTCTATTATTCCTTCTACTTTGACTAAAAAAAAATATTGATACTTCAAGCCATTATCTGTGACCCCAATACCAGGTATGTATAGATACAATCTAGATTTCTTTTAACAAAGTACTACAATTTTGTTATCATTTATATTGAATCTCGCTGTATTTTGAAATCTTTTCTAATTTTACCTGCGTTCCATATGAAACTGTTATAAATTTGTAGGATCAAATACTCCAAAATAAGGGCCAGATTGCACATTTTTTTTTATAAGTATCCACTTCACCATGGCCCTTTCAGGTTTACAAGGAGTCTCATCTGGCCCTTCAAAGAAAAAGTTTGAGAACCCCTGGTTTAGCGCGTAAGAAAGGTTCACCAGTTGTTCTTAAAGTCGCCTTAACTTACAAACAGCTTTATGAAACACGTCCCCAGTGTGCAAACACTGAAATGAATAGTAATAATAATGCATTAAAGTGGATTTCTTTTGGGGGTGACTTTACATGCTAATGTATTTCGGTGGGGATCTTAAGCACTGATTGGGCTGAACTTAGGTTCAAAGGACTTTTTTTCAAAAATGAAAATATAAATATTTTAACTAAGAATAGGTGCTACATATCCACAAGAGTAAAATTTATTTCACAAAAATCGACCGATGAAAATGATCAAAGGTCACTAAACTTTTGTAAGATTGGTAAGATTTTGACAGCAAAATCCGAAATCCCTATTCAGTAGAGCAGAGATTTTGGATTCCAGTGACCTGGTGGGTGTTTTCATAAAGCTGTTCATAAGTTAAGAGCGACTCTAAGAAGACTGGTGATCCTTTCTTGTGTTAAATGATATACACCAACATATTCATTGGCGATGGTTTTAGCTCCTAAGAAAGGTTTACCAGTCATTCTTAAAGTTGCTCGTAACCTACGAACAGCTTTATGAAACACCCACCTGGGTTCATTTCCTACTTGGAGTGCTACTAGCACTAGTGCCCTTTGGCAAGGCATGTATCCCCACTACCTTAAGCCTTCAATCCTTGGTCAACTTGATTCTAGGCATTCATGCTTTTTTCAGCAATCAAGGGCCCGTTTCATAAAGGACTTGCAACTGATGTAACTTTGCCATTATGGCAACTACCATTGAAACCTTGA
Organism: Lytechinus pictus; assembly: GCF_037042905.1. Taxonomy (NCBI): domain Eukaryota; kingdom Metazoa; phylum Echinodermata; class Echinoidea; order Temnopleuroida; family Toxopneustidae; genus Lytechinus; species Lytechinus pictus. The sequence goes on along the minus strand of NC_087262.1, from coordinate 19,270,620 downwards.
TTTTGATTGGCTGCTGAGCCCCGTTACCATGGTAGTTGCCATAATGGCAAAGTTGCAACAGTTGCAAGTCCTTTATGAAACGGGCCCCTGGTGGGTGTTTCATAAAGCTGTATTGAAACATGCAGGTGGGGGGGGGGGGAATAAATTATTGAGAAGAGCAATGCAGTCAGAATGAATGATTTGAGTATATAGGGGGCGACATTCATCATACCTACGCATCATTGCACTGAGTACTCTTGAGCTTTGGCCAACGTTTGAATCCATATCACGTAACTAGATTGATAAAAGAGAAAAGCATTGAATGTTGTATCAAAAATCAAATTGTATTTTCAGTCAGTATCTTGCCTGCATAAGCACAATGATCCGAATTCACAAATATGACAGGATTTTAACCAACCCTGTAAAATGCAAATAAAAATCCCAGGCATCAGTTTTTTATTATGGGTTAAATTAAAGCCATTTGGGGCAAATTACCAATCACATGAATAACTATAATAAAACTAATGAATGGTTCGCTTCCTGTTTTGAAGATTAAAATTTCCCCCTTCTTCGTTTTTGTTGTTGAAAAGTATATGTAAATTGTGCTGAATTTATCAATAAATGTAACATTACCCCGGTATTTCTGATCTTGTAAGATTCAGGGGACCATTTCATCATATTTTTGTCCGACAAGTTGTCAAATCTGACAACTTTCCTTTAGCATGATTGGCTGAGTTACTGTTATCATGGTAACTGCCGGATAAAATAAGATTTGTCGGAAAAAACGTCGACAAGTCCTTCATGAAACGCTCCCCTGGGCTCTCCCCACCTCCTCGCTCCCTCCCCCATATCCCTTTCATGAATGGTGACAAAATTTGTCATGGTGATAGTTCTCAGATAACTTAATCTCATTTATTTAATTTTATTTGTTTATGTATGAAATAAAAGTACTTCATCCCCAAATCACGGTGTATTGTTGTCGAGATAAATCATTAGCCAAGGACTTGGTGTCGAAGGTTTTTCAATTAAATACTTACCCTATTTCTAGACCTGTCAATCTTCTCCCTATCTTTATGAAGGTTGTCCATGATATCTTGCCCTAGTTGTTCTGTAAATTAATGAATAATCACATTTTTACAATGAAAAATGTCAGAGGTGACAGATATCTAATATTTACAAATTTACAAAAATTACAAACTGACACCAGGGGGTGTTAAAAAAAAATTCAAGTCTGACTAACATCACACTAGAATTCTGAGTTGCCTGTGGTATTATTAGTTACACCCTGCTTGTTCACGAAATACGGGAAATATCTACGTTTCCCATATTCCATAAGGCCAGAGGCCGAATGGAATATGGAACCAGAACATAGATATTTCCCATATTTCGTAAGAACATGCAGGGTGTAATGATTTTATCTCTTTAAGTGTCTCCTTACAATATTGCAGAATAGGAAAAATCATGGACACATCAATAAAATAGAACTTTAAAAAATTGCAAAACCATGTATTTTGAGAGTGAAAATTTGAAAGGAAGTTATTCATGACATCACAATGACCTCAGTAAAAAGAATGCGCCTTTTGCAATTGAAATTTGATACACAAATGGTAGTGCGCAGTGCGATGCTTGAATGCACACGTAATATGGCCTCATATTACGTAGTTGAAATCAGCACTGGGCATGCATGTAACAATGAAAACAACATTAAAACAACAGCTTAACACCAAACAGGTAATACGGGCTCATATTACCTGTTTGATCTTGGTGACCCAATGAAATAGGTAAATACGGGTGTGTCTCACCAACAAATCAACTAATCAGATTAGAGAATTCATGAGAAATATGGCACACTAAGAGATGAATGAAATATATCACTCTACTGGTCAGATCACTCTTGAAGAACACGCTATAACATCTATTTCTTTGTATCATCAATGAGATTATACATTCAATATAAGAAGGGTTGGTGCTTATGCATGACTGTACAACGTAAGTCTGTCTGTCATATCTATTCACAGCAAGTAACTTGATGTTTTCTCTCATTTTGTAGTTGCTTTCTCTGCCTTTTCATAGTCCTTCGGTTGCCGTTTTGTAGCCCTTTTGAAAAACGGCAAGATAACGGATGATTTTGTCCATTTCGATTTTTCCATAGGCTTTAATACGTGAAATGGCTACACAATGGCAAATTTTGTCCAATTGCACAGCTTTACTCACTTTGATCGGCCATGAATATTTATTGTGCCCTTTGAATTGTATGCATTTGTCCTGTAATATAGAATGCAACCTATAGAGAAGGGACCTTGCCTTAAAAATTATCTTAATTTAAGGCATGCTTTTATTTTTCTTTTACACTAATGAACTGAATCTCATTGAATCACACTAATTCATTACATCAGTGAGTCCCACAAGGATTCATCATCTTACCGGTTTCTATTGTCATTTTGTATCCTGCATCTAGCTTTCTTGATGTCCTCTCCAGTCTCTCTGTGTTGTCAAGTAGTCTTGTTTTCTACAAATATGATCAATTTTATTGTTGACATTATAAGAAATATAAAATGTCACCAGCATGTTTATCAATGCTGGCCCCTAAAAATTCTCATTTGTTTTAAAAGATACAACCAGAACGCTAAAGTGAATTTTTAAAGAAAACTTGAACCATAAAATGTCGACAATGGCGTAAGGGTTAAAATTGTACAAATTATGTATTTTAAAAAAAAATTATAAAAGCTGCTTACCTGATCTTCCGAGTTCCTATAATCATCCATACCTAGTAACTCTTCCCTAGCACCATCATCTCTGGAAGCCACCTTTGATCGTCGCTATACAATAGAAGACAATATACAGTTAGATGATTCTCAAAAAAGGAATGATTGTATGGAGTTAGACTGTATTGTACTTGTAACTACAAAGGGTTAACACTTTTAAAAAAAGCCATTTGATGACAATATTGATACAGGAAATTTTGACAGAAAATGGATTCATTCCCTTGAAGAAAATATGAGACATTACAAATTTGATATCTAGCCTTTTTGGGACTATACAAAAATACCAACCATAACTCTAATAATATGTAGGTCATTTTAATAGTTGGAGTGTCACATACTAAATAAGAAAAGTTTATTTCATGAAAACTATGAGAATCTGAAGAAAATATGAGTCAACAAGAACTTTTGTTATCTTACAAGATCTTTTTCCAATCGGTTAAGCTCAGTTTGGTAGCTTTTTAACCTGGTGGTAAACTTCTGGCGTTCTGCGGACGGAATGTTGCGAATTTCAATGTTCATCTGCTCCAACTAAAGTGAAACAGAAATCAGAGACACACGATAACATGTAAATGCAATAGAAAAAGGATGTTCAGAAATTATCATAACTTTCTTATTTCATATCCGATTTCGACAAAATTTTCAGTTTGATATAATTTCTCGATATTCGAATTAACCTTTTGTTGGGTTTTGTTAGGATTTGACGTTTAACAACTTATCCAGGTGAGGGTTTCTTGTAAATTACGAGTGACTTTATGAATGACAGGTAATCCGTTAATGATGTTGATTTAGCACAAAGGATCACCAGTTTTAAGTAAAGCTGCTTGTAACTTATGAACACCTTTATGAAACACCTACCAGGGGCCCGTTTCATAAAGGACTTGCAACTGTTGTAACTTTGCCATTATGGCAACTACCATGGCAACCTTGATTCTGATTGGCTGCTGAACCCTGTTACCATGGTAGTTGCCATTATGGGAAAGTTACAACAGTTGCAAGTCCTTTATGAAACGGGCCCCTGGTCTTGTACATGGCCAATAGCCAACTTCTATCTCATGGAATTTAACACGTTTGAGAGAAGACACTAACCTGAACATTTAAATTATGATTTTCATCAAAGTACCAATTAATTAAAATGGATACAATCATTAACTTTTTGTAAGATTTTATAATCCAATACGTGATAATCGAATATCAATATCATAGAATACCAAAAATCTAGAAAGGCTTTTATCTTATTCTTATAAGACACTTACCAATTCATGAGCCTCATCTACCTGTTTTTCAGCAGAACCAGCCAATTGTTTCTTGTCATCTGTCAAAGATTAAAAAGAAAGAAAAAAAAACAGATTGAGAATTGAGATACATGTACACATGAATCCTCATAACATTTTTTTGAAGATTTGAAACAACTGCCGTAAATTAAAATATGTCCAGTTGTACAAGGGCAGGCCAAGAATCCATCAAAAATTGTTTTTTATAATTGCAATTATTTGATTTGTGATGTCATATGCGACACCGCTGATATGCGAGCAGCTCCCCCTGCATATCGTATGGTAAAAAATCAATTAAATGTAATTTTTCTCAGAAAATTGAAAATGGCACCTTCACAGTAGATTGAGCTCCTACAGGAGTTACCTCAACAGAATCTATCAATAAACAAATCATTTCACACCCATTTCTATAATACAGATAACAAAAATAAGTCATCGCAAACCATTAAAAAATTGAAATTTTCGCACATTAGAATTCTATATTATTTCTGCTATTTTTACAACAAACTTTTCTTCAGAGTTCAGGGTGAACTTCCCTTTTTTTTAATTCCACGATCTTCAATTTGGTAGCTATTCATTCATGTGAATTCGCTTTTTTATAAAAATGTGAATATTTTGTGAATGAATTTTTATACTGAGATATACTGAGTATTTGTCATGTAAGTTAGCCCGATTATTCTGGTATTTTAAATTTTAATGTCCGTGAAGTTGGACACCCAATAACTTAAGCTAGACTATATAGCTGAAACAAACAAAGCCAGGCAAACTCAAAAACCTTGGGCATCTGTCTGTCAGTGATGAGTGAAAGTGTGGTATGGTATACTACACAGTAGTACACACCACTAAAGCTACACACCACTAAAGCTACGCACCACTCATCGCGCATGCAGTTTTTAATGGCAAATGCGCACTCTGTGTGTGGAACTGTGACAGCAGAGACAAATGATTCCTATTCAATTTTTTCTAGAGGCTGCAGTAAATCTCTAAATGCAGAGAAAACCAACAACTGTTTGGAATTTTCATTTTATCCTATAATAATATGAAAATATTTTGGAAATTGAGTCACAGGAAATAATATTTTTCTGCATGAAAAATAGTGCGTAGCTTTAGGACCGCTTCTACACCAGGGGGCGAAATCAAGAAGTGTTCAGAAAACACGGCGGGATTTTCGTATTACGCCTACTCCTATTGGCTATTATTAGTGAGTTTTGGGATATTTTCTTATTCTTTAATAAAAATGATTTTTAGTCGTGTTTGCCACAAATTGGTGAAAGATACACTAATGACTAATTTGTTCAAATATTTAAATTGGCATAGAACTCTAGTAAATCTAGATGAGTTTTTATCATTTGTAAACAAAGTACATGTAGCTTTACCCCCCCCCCCATCATGTGAAAGATATAAATAAAAAAGGCTGAAAACTCATATGGTAGTGTGACCTTAATTCGCGCGTTACATAATTTTGCGCACGGGCATATACCTCAATATCTAATTAATATTTTGAAAAACTGATATCACCAACAGAAAGAGCGACTTAAAATTACCTAGTATAGTAATTTCTTTGAAGGTAGGGTCTCTATTAATGAAAATATTGGCAAAACATCGGCAAATTTTGTTACCCTTTGCCCCCTTTTGCATCCGCTCCGAGAAAATCTGACCTTCTCAACAAGCATCAAGAATTCGCCAGTTTGCAAGCAGAATTCTCCAAATAAGTAAAATGTGATACCAACCGAATTTATGGCATTTTAACCTCCATCTGATATAATTATCTTACCTTTGTCTGCTTGATTTCTTTTCTAGACTAAAGCCTTGCAAAACGATCATGTGCAAATTATGGTCACACTTTTTTATGACTTTTTCAGCCGAGCGCGCACTAGTCGATCGCCATGGTGGGATTTTGATATCGCGATACTAGCGAAACCCTTGACCTAGCCTAGGCCTAATTATAATTCCGTCAAGCGAATTTGATTTTTAGGATCTTGCCTTCCGTTTGGTATTCAATCATGACTTTGTCTTTGATTAATTTTGTGTGAGCTGTGTCTGTGACTTAAATTTTTGATTGAAAATCAACTTCATGGTGATTTTTAAAATGTGCGCAAATTATGGTCACCCCATCATATTACTAGGAACAGTCCACCCTCTCTCTCTCTCTTACTACGGAACATGTTGGACCCACGTAAATCTCGAGCTCCGTCATCGCTGTCAAGTGCCGCAGCGTAGCGGGGCCGGGCCGGGAGCCCCGGCGCCTGCCCGTGCCGGTGAGCCCGACGACGGTCGACACCAGTCCGTAGCCGTGCGCTGCGCTGCGGCCGTGAGACCGGCAACCAACAACAGCAGATGGCCACTGTTCGCAGTCTCAAACATAGTTATATCTACCCTAAAACGACACTAAAATATCATATTAATATCTCACTTCCACTCAGGATAGGAATTTTGTTGATTTTCGATGTAATTTCTGCTGAAACAGCAGCAAATTGATGTTCAAATTCTTCCATGGCGGCAGCCATTTTGATTGACGTTGCAGGGTGAACGTCGGGGGCGCGCGGCAACACTTTCCCTAATATTTGGGGGCAGAATAAAAAAGTATAAAACTAACCGGTATCAACCTGACCGGTATGGGAAGTGAGTTGTTTCTTCTGCATAGCTCCATGTTCGACAAAAAAAAGTCGATTCTCCACAGATGGCTTTAAAATCGCCCGTTGCAGAAAAGTTTAACCAAACAAAATTGTTTCTAAGCCAATCAAATATATTCAATTTGTCTAATAACTCGGCCCGCTTTTATACTTCACCCTACTTCACCCTCGTTTTTTGTGATAACGGTACTTATATTTTTTTATACAAAAACTATAATTCAGACTTTATACCCCATCAAGCTCTCAGTCAGGGCTGACGATATATGAAAGATCATTTCCTTCTGATCACCGCCCCCCCCCCTCATTATATTATTCTTCTTTGTTTGGTTTAATTGGCAACAAGTCTTTTTGCCACTAGCTGCGCATGCTTTTTGGAGCTTTTTTTTTTTTTTTTTTTTCTGTTCTATTCATTTTCTTTTCTTCTTGTCCTTTTTTCCCCCTTTTTCTTTTTTTTTCTTGTTTTGTTTTATTTACTTTCTTTTTATTTTTTTGGGTAATATTTCCCTTTTATTTTTTTTTATTTTCTTTTGGATATTGGATATAATATAACGCCCAGCGTCAGTCGTACTCGTTTGTATTTTTCTTCTTCTGTAGCGAAATAATGGTCATTAAAGGGCAACTCCACACCCCGAACAAAAAAAATAATAATTTAAAGTATTGCCGAAGGTTTGAGAAAAATCATCAAAGAATAAAAAAAGTTATAAATTAAAATTTAAATTATTTGATTTGTGACGTCATATGCGAGCAGTTTTTTTTTTACATATCGTATGGTAAAAAGTTGCAATTTTCTCAGAAAATCGGAAATTGTTTTTATACTGTATATACCTTCAGTATATCAATAGACAAATCATTAGTCCAGTTTCTAAAAAAAATAAAATAAGTCACCATGAACCATTAAAAATGTGAAATTTATGTATTTTATATTTTATGGGGCAGCTGCTCGTTTATGACGTCACAAATCCAAAACTTTAAATTCTAATAACTTTTATAATCTTTAATGGATTTTCCCCAAACCATCACCAATATTTTTTCGCCTGCTTTTTATAACAACCTTTTCTTCAGAGGGAACCTTAAAATGAATGGAGTATAATAAAAAAAGTATAACACACAATTCAATCAAAGTATATTAGGATGAAAAATACTGATTTTTTTTTTCTTACAAATCAGTTATATAAACAACCAAAGAGCTTCGATCTTAAACTCTAGGTGATATGCATATGAGAAAATTGATCACACACTCACTATGTTATATGAAATATGGAATAGTTCAGTTTTGTTATACCGAGGTTTTTTACCTGACTGCTAAGAAAGCACGAATGCCTGTGAGCAAGCAACCAGGGGACCAACGGCTTAAGGTCCTCTCCGAGGGACCTGGTAATGAGGATAAATGTCTTACCAAAGGGCACTAGAGCACCACTTGGGAATCCTCTTCATTAATGATTTGACAATAAGAAAGCTCTTCACTGAATCACATTATTTTCAACAATGTGTGTGTTTAGACAGGAATACATGATATAAAAAAATAAAAAAATTATTTTGTATTTTGCAGTAGCAAAAAAAGTAGGCCTATACACGATGCATGGAAAATGTCATCTTTCCTAGCTGAGCCTCATTTGAGGATTGACTAGGACTGGTTTGAAAATCATAGTGAAATTGAGATTCACAATTTCCCATTTTACCTCTGATTTTTAGGCCCTATTTAAATTTATGTTTGTTCAAATTTCTCTCTATTTATCCAGAGCAACTTTTTTGGTTTGGTTTTACTCGACTTTTGTTCCTCAAATTTAGTTCTTGGCCCTGGGAAGTGGGGGTGCTGCGGGGGATGCTATTAAAAGCACTCACCTCTAAGATTTTTTTTCTGGGGGTGCTGCATTTCTAATACACCATAGGCATGCAGCAGCACCCCCAGAAAATATGGTTGGTCTATGCTAAAAGTTTCATTTTTTTTCTTTTCTTTTTTTGGGTGGGGCGGGCTTTCATTTTTTTTTCCAAAACCAGCAACCCCTCCTAAGTTACTTCTTAAGTATTTTTTCCTAGGAGCAGTAATAAAATATCATAACTCGCTGTCTCCATAAAAGAGAAACTGTGTTTTAAAAGAGCCATTTCAGTGAATTAATGTCAGGGCCGGCAGGGGGCGGTCGCCACCACCCAACTTCAGGAGGGGGGGGGTCGTTTTCCCATGAGCTCCCCCATCTCAATTTATACCTGATATTTTTTTTCTCAATTTATCTTGTATATGATTTTTTGTGTGGAAAAGAGAAAATACTGGAGTGCAGTGATACTTCGATCTCATTATTGTTTTATATTGCTTGTTTTTTTTTTTTGGGGGGGGGCGGGTCGGTGTAAAAAATGCCAACATTTTGCCAAACGAAATGGAAAACTTTTTGTCCCCCCTCCCCTCCTTGATGAAATCCAAGATTCGCAACTAAGAATGAAGGGGCTTATTGATATTTTACTCTAGGTAAACGCATTAAAAGTGTCTTCTTCTTGGTTTTTTTTTCGACTGATAAGAACAAGCGCAGCGAAGCCAAATCGAAATAATAAAGGAATAGAAAGAATGCGCCCTCTACGACCTTTTCGACAGTTGTGAAATTTCCCTCAGACAAACCTGAGAGAAAGGTTAGAAATATCCACTATAATCTTGAAGTTTGTGATGTAATATGAGAAGCAAATATAACGTAATTGTTTTTAGATAGTTTATTCTTCATATTTTGTATTGCATTCCACGATTCATTTTGTATAATAGAAGAGCTGACCCTATTTATTATTTGTATCTATCCATGTTCGTCGTGAACCCGTAGTGTAAGTAACGTGTACATACCGTAATACAGTTACTGTACGCACGGTACTCGCGTAAGATGGCTAGTTGAAAAAGCTCAGCACAAATTTCTTGAAAATTACACTGGTCTGACTCAGTTGATCATTTTCACCATGATTATGTTGACAAAAATAAGGGCCTTATCGTGAAATTTGTCACCTCTCTTCTCGTGTGTGTCGGTGTGTGTGCTCGTTGTGTACAAAGTCAATGGGAGTGGAATTGATGTCACCACCGCTGACGAAATAAACGGCAGTGAATGGACTGGTGACATAAACCACGATAATGCCAAAATAAGTCAGTGTAGACTTTAGTTTAAGGACGTTCCACAGTTATATTTGTGCGCATTATGATCTGCGCATAGTTTACACTCTGCGCGCTGACGTCACAATGGATGAACAGGTATTAATTAGCTGCGGGTATGAGCTGATTTTTCTCATCTTCTGCACTTTAACTGCAGATCCGATGCGTTATTTCATTAAGCTAAAAAATTGAATTATTCCATGGACCATTCAAAAAAAATTCTCTACAATTTCAAAATACTTTACTCTGCACTCTGCAGTGCTGCCAAGAATCACGAATATTAGCCCGAGTTTGAATAAATGGTAGAGTGGTTTTGATTTTTTCTTCACATAGATACTAAGCATTCGGCCCATTTTTGGTGTTTTAAAAAGCACATTTGCTCTAATAAAAATGCTGATAGTTTAAAAACAAGCACATGAACCCCTATTTTTTAATGTTTGTATCTCTTAGGTATCCCATCCTCTACAACTCTGCAAATTTTGGTGAAAATGACATGGATTTTGAATAAAGTGCAGCATTTATTGTACATTTGTAGTTTGTTACTGAAATTTTACATTTTTCAGATTGGGATTTTGTTATCTTTTACGCCATTTTTAAGAACTGACAGTGCTGTTAAACTTAAAATTGCAAACAAATAGCACTATTAATAGATTCTCCATTCTAACGATACAATTATTAACTCTCTTGCGAAATTTGATGACTTTTTCATGTATTTTGAATGAGTAATGGAGGTTTAAACTCATTGTAGTAATCTTGGGCGGTCTAAAAATGCCAAATTCTTTTGAATGCGCAATTCTTAAGAACATCAATTTGGGTGAACTTTGAAGCTCTATAGCACAAAATCAAGCACATGGACCTATGTTAATTTTTGCATATTTCGAATATTAAGGTTCTAAAGTATCTATGTGCAAAGTTTGGTGAAAATGACATGGATTTCACTTTAACTGTGGAACGTCCTTAAAACCTCATCGAAATTGGAGCAAAATGATGACTGCCTGTGGCATCATTTTTTAAATGAAGTGAAGTTATTGTATTGTGCATGTTGATTGACATTGTCATTGATTGACAAGACATGATCGATCCGATGGTAACGAAATGTCGATGCTTCTGTCCGGATCGGAGCGAGGTGGTCCACCTCTCTCCTGTGTTCTTTGGAGGAAGAACAGTCAGGAGAGAGGGGAGCACCTCGCTCTGATTCGGACAGTATTTATTGATATTTCATTACTATCGATGTGTTGTCAATCAATTTAGCGGTGAACTGAAGAGACTGCCTGGCGTGGTATATGGGGGCGGGGGGCATGTCTTGTTCTTCAAGTTTTGCTATGGCAGGATTGAATTGAAGTTTGGAACCTTTGGTAGGGTGTCTGGAGAAAAATATTATTTTTCTTATTTCAAGAAAATATCACATTTTCTTTGTGAATTTGAAGAGAAATGACCTTCAGACTGACAGAAATGTAATATTTTAGACAAAAATCCGATTATTGGCTGCAAAAAAGAAGAATGAAATTAGGTCAATTTTCAGCATTTCTCTGCCATAGACTGTGTAGTTAAGAAATGGACACACACAAATCAAAATTGTTAGCTTCCGAGAGCTGTTATAAATTCATTATTAATGCCAAAAAATTGTCTATAAAGAGTCGAATAGGATTTTTAAGCTCTTTCTGATGGTATGATTTTTATAAAGATTTGGAAACCAGATCACAATGAAAAATTGCGACAAAGTGAAAAAATTGTGCAAAACAGAAAATTAATTTTCCCATAGAAAACGCATGGGGAAATGGCAATCTCAACACACACAAAAATAAGGGTTTGCAATTTATCTCTAAATCCTTATTTAAAATGATCATATAAACTTGTCCTTCCTGTCAAAAGAAGCCCCTGAATTTTCTCTTTCCATACATGCCAAACACAAGTTAATAATCAATTCAGATCACATTTTTCTAGTAGCCTGAACTTCCCGAAAAATATGTGCCATATTTTCTCCTAAATCAGCCTGTCTCTGCCAGCCGCGACGCTAGGCTAGCCTAGGCCTAGTCTGTCCGACTGAGATTATTACAACTTACAAGTGAGAATTGGAAGTGGACGTCGGCGAAGGCGAAGCTGAAAAATAGGGTCTAACGTTAATTACAGCCATTAATCCCAGTCACGATAGATCTATTCAGAAAAGTGCTGGGCCTGGGCATTCTTGACTTGAAAGTTGAAAAAGAAATGCAATTGAGAGGATAGATGAGTATGGCAAGTTCCCCAAACATGCCAAGTCTGCGCAGTCCCCCTTGTCTGCGCACGCGGCACATGCATATTCTAAGTTAAAGGACAAGTCCACCCCAATAAAAAGCTGATTTGAATAGAAAGAGAAAAATCAAACAATAATAACACTGAAAATTTCATCAAAATCGGATGTAAAATAAGAAAGTTATAACATTTTAAAGTTTCGCTTAATTTTTCAAAACAGTTATATGCACATCCTGGTCGGCATATACATGAGGGGACCGATGACATCATCCACTCACTATTTCTTTTTTATTTTATTATATGAAATATGAAATATTTTGATTTTCTAGTCATTGTTATGTGAGACAAAGTTTCATTCCTCCCTGAACACATGTAATTCCATTATTTTAACATTTTGTGGTTCAAGCAAGGGGGTCCTAATTGTCGAATTCGTAAAATTGAAATATTGTATATTCAAACAATAACAAACTAAAGAAATAGTGAGTGAGTGACATCATCAACTCTCTCATTTGCATATCACTGAGTTGAGCATAGAACTGTTTTGTGAAATATAAGCAAAACTTTAAAATGTCATAACTTTCTTATTTTACATCCGATTTTGGTGAAGTTTTCAGCGTTATTCATGTTTGATTTTTCTCTATTTATTCAAATCAACTTTTTTCTGGGGTGGACTTGACCTTTAAGTAAAGGAAGATATGCAACGAACACAGACTTTACACATGTAATACAGTGACAGATAGTCATTAAAAAATCTGACTCAAAATGGTGGGAAAATAATGAATTTTGGGCATTTCATGTGACCTCAAAATGGAGCCTTTCCCATCAAAATCCCTAAATCGTGTGCAAAGTGAATGGATGCGCAGACATGGGGTACTGGTAGTCTACCATTTTTTTTTCAATCTGAAAATGACTGCCCAACGTTTTTTTCAAGAAATTCCTATAATTTCAAATTTTATGAGATATTTGGTACACTTATAATATAAGGAACATCATTAACTGAAAGATTTTGTGAAATAAAAAGAAATTCATGTGAAATCTTAAGTCAAATTGTTAGGTGCGCAGATTTGGGGGACCACCATCATATGAAATTTGCAAACAATTACTGGCAATGACTGGTGAGTGGTGGGGAAGTTTGCTTGAATATAGTCGATGCGAATTGCAATATTGCTGGGCATGTCTGTGCATCTAAAAAAAAAAGGTTAGATCTAGGTCTAACGTTAGATTAAATCTAGCCTAAAAACATTTTCAAGTGACCAAAAAATTATGTAAGGAGGAGTGCAATATTAGATTCTGTGATATTGTAAACCAGACAATGAATTGATATTGGCAAATTTTGTAAAATTTATTTTTTTGTAGCAGTTTGTGTACTTACGGTGAAATTTGTCAAGTTAAATGTTTTTATACAATTGAATTCCTGTAAAAATATTCCACTACATGTACCTTACACATGAGGATGTTTTTCATTCATGTTTTGAACATGAACATGCTTGACAGTGAGATGGGAAAACCAGGATTTCCAACTCAACTTATGCATACCGTTATTTATGATTATAAATCATAATCGTTTAATATTAAAGGAGTTTGTGGTTAGTGGAATCACATATCTGTGAAATCAACCATTCATTTTACCAGATTTGGGGGTTTATGAGAGAGGTTAGAATGTGCTATTACTTTTTTTTTAGGCTTTACATGAAATGCTTGACTAGTATTTTACCATTTCGAGTCAGAATAATGAATATCTGTCTATTTATTGCAGATATGTACAAAAGGTCTTGTAGATCTAGGCCCAGTTATGGAATATGGTTTGGTTAAACAAAAATCGGAATGCTTCAAAATTCCATTGGTGAAGAATTTAAACAAAAACAAAGGTGTCGTGTCAATATTGTTAGAGGTTCACGCTTAAAAAAGAACTGTTATTGGATCTAATAATGAAATCACGAATTTGGAGAGCTATCTCTGGAACTAGAACACTATAGCTTTGGACAAGAAGGAGTTTCTACATGCTATTCTGATTATAATAAGACGGTATCAGTACTACATGTTTGTCTAACATTAAATCGGGCATGACCTCACTTTGGTTCTTTGCTCTTTTTTTTTTTGGGGGGGGGGGAGAGCAGTAACAATTGTAGCCAGTGTGCATGTTTCAATTACTGCATTATCATGCTTCAATTAGAAAGCTAGGGCATGCCTGCATTTTGGCTTTGATTTCCATCATTTAACCCTAAAATGGCCGGGGGGGTTGAATCAACCCCCCCCTCAACATTTTCTGCGATCATTCCGCCGCGCGAAATTTTTTGACTGCGCCACTCACAGAGTTTATACTTTTAAATCTCGCGCATCTTTTGAGACCAAATTTACGACGCCCGGGTACGCGGTCCTGAAATTACGCAACATTTTGTAAGTGCATGTCAGACCAAAAATTGTTCCAAAACGTGATTTTGTGTACAAAGTCAATGCAAATTGAGTTTTCTCATCTTATTCATAAAGATATGATTATTTTTACTTTAAACAACTGAAAGCAATTGATTTTAGCATAATTATGCTTCAAAAAGGTTGTGCAATAAATCTGGTGAAAAAAACAAAGAAAAACAAAAGGTTGAAAAACAAAGAAATACATAAGAAGTTCATAAAACAATAAAATACATAAGAAATAGATTTCCAAACCGAAGTTTTTTTCAATTGCCCTTGTTAAGAATACTACAAAGAATATTTTTGCCAAAAATTAGCATTCTAGGAGCTTTATTTTGAGAATTAGAGCAAAAAGTATGATTTATGCATAAATTAGCATAATTAATTCATATAAAATAAAATCTCATTATTTTGGAAAATTTTACCATACAGCCTTGTAGATTACATCGCACACTACCAGCGTGCAAATTTTTGCGGCGCTCAGGGGGGGGTTGAATCAACTGTGATAATTATGTTGTGATATTGATATTTCATCCTTTTCTGTATTTTCTCCAGCCACAAGATGGTGCAACGACTCAGTTTCCGCCGTAGGCATACCTACAACACCAAATCCAACAAAGTCAAAATGTGAGTAGAATATGCACTATTCATGCTAAAATATCAAAACTTATTAAATTGTTTAAAGGTTCAATAACACTACAATTTTAACATTTCAAGCTTGCAAGTGTCAATAATATTCTATTAAAAAGATATTTTTGTGAGAATGAATTTGACAGTTGAAATGAATTTAAAACCCTCTGTTGGCAGTATTTTCCCCCGTCATATAACAGCATGTCAAACATTGTTGGTAACTAGGTGAGGGTATTTCAGAAGATTTGCAGATATTGTTCCTGAAATGTTTTTTGCTTTCCACATTTCAGAAGTGCTTTTTGCATTCCACATTTCAGAAGTGCTTTTACACCTATTCAAAAGAAGAAAGTCATTGTTGGGACCTGATTTTTTTTTTTGCATGTTTGAACAAGTTGTAAATAAAGGAAATATGAACTTAGTTAGTCATTTGTAAATTTTGGTTTTCAAAGTACATACATTGTGTAAGTGATTTGATCTGCTGGTAAATGAGGGTTCTGCAAGGAACTACAAAAGAAAAAAGTCATGCTTTTGTATTTTCATTTGTATTCACTTTTTTTATTTGTTTCATTCCAAACAGTGTAAAGACTCCAGGTATGTATATTTCTCTTACTGATTCTATTTTCCATAGCAATAAAAAGAAATTAAGTAATGTTACATGGTATGGTTTACAGGTACAAGTCTACTCACTGATATGATTATCAAATGAATTCAAAATAGACTGCTGAACTACAAAAAAAAAGCATTAAAACCAATAAGATTCATAAATGAATATGTAAGAAATAGCATATGTGTGATAAGATGTCTCGTTCTTAATAAGCCCATATGTTCCAGCAATGGAAATGTAAACTGATATGTTGATGCATACACTAGTAGTTTTGATTAGTTGGGGGGGGGGGGATATTCAAACTAATAGATATAGAAACAAAGTTTACTGTATCTAGAAGGGTATGAAAAGAAAGGGGGAAAATACAAAAGTGTCGTCTGTTGTGGTCCAGCACTGGATAAGGCTCCAGGCTTGATACCACAGTGCATCTGGTTCAAATATCTTGTGCAACATTGATGTCCTTTGGCAAGATATTAATCTACATTTGGTACACTTAACCCATGTTAAGTAAGTGGGTACCTGGCAGGAATCGATTCCTCAAAATGCTTTTGCGTTTTTGGCTTGCTGGGATGAAGCCAGGGTAGTTGGAAGTGCATTGAGATGGTTAATGGATGATAACACGATATGGCTTATACAAGGCCGGAATAATATATTAACGTTATTATTACTTTGCTCAATTGATACAGGTGGCCGCCTCGTCTACCATTACCGCAAGAAGAAGCCTGCCCCTGCTAGATGTGGTGATACTGGTGTCAAGCTCAAGGGAGTAAGTCGTGTCTCCTTTGATATTAACCATCTGCCCAAGTAAACCAGGGGCCCATTGCATAAAAGTTAATATCCTTGTAGTATTAGACCAATGGTAACTGTGGCAACAAAGTTCAACAGCCAATTAGAATCAAGGATTTCGGGGAAGTTACCATTGAATGGCAAAGTCACTATAATAGTAACTTTTATGCAACGGGCCCCAGGGCCTTGTCATACTAAACATGCTATTAGTGCGATCACTCTCAACTAAGGAAATCCATCAGTGTCATAATTCTTCAGTATAAAATATACTCTAATTTCCTTTTGGAAACAAAGAGGAGCACATTCATTTGTCATGGACAATTTTGCATTTATGATGAGTACATGTACATCATATTTTGAAAACCTTGTAATAGACATAGTCATACTTTATGTTGGAGTTGATAGCTTTCCATAGTTGAAACCGATTTGATCAATTGCAACTATTTGTAAGATAGTGCCCAGATGTTCTCTGTACGCAATTGTTGGGAATCTAGATAACTAGTTAATGTTGATTTACTGTATATGCTCAAGGGAGGGGCAGCTTCCTGGGCCCCGTCTTACAAAGAGTTATGATTTATCCAGTCAATCGTAACTCTATGGAAATCCATCAGTGTCTTAATTTTTTTTGCAGGAAATTTGCGAAATGTCCATTGTAAACAAAGAAGAAAACACAAAATTTTCAAGAAATCAATGAATTTATGGATATACATTCATTTCTAGAAATATCTTTCAACAAACATTCATTTTATATGTTGACTTTGCTGGCTTTCCATAGTTGCGATTGATTGGATCAATCGCAACTCCTTGTAAGAAGGGCCCCAGATGTTATAAACTCTCTATTAATGTCGACCTCCCCAAGTGTGTGGAAAGTAGACAGATATGTATATTTCTGAGGTATCTCATATTAAGGAACTTGAGATGGGAGGATAGGAAGGAAAGCACGCTGAGTGAGAATGTGAGATACCTTTAAAAAAAAAAAGTGGCCAATAATGGCACAGACTACTGCAGAATGGCCACTTGGAGATGAATTTAAGCTGTTGGTCTAATAATGGCTTCTCAGTTACAATAACTCAGTAATATGATGATTTTCAAGAAAGTCTTTGTGAAAACTTTTGTTAACATCTGTAATTCTGTTTTGTATATTTATATAAACATGTTTTTATGTTAAAAAAGGGTATCTTGTGGAAGAGCTAGGAAGAGTTATTAGGGTTTAAGTTAAAACAATATACTCTCAGTATCTTGGTAGTAGAATTAACCATTATTAGTGAAGATGAAATGAAATCATTTATCTTTGTGTGTAACCCTTTGTCAGGTTCAAGCTGCCCGCCCTAAGAAGCTCATGGCTCTGTCAAAGCCAAAGAAGAAGGTCTCAAGAGCTTATGGTGGATGTCTCTGTGCAAAAGCAGTGAAACAGAGGTAAGATACATCTCCAGTTTGTATCCACTTTTTTTTTTTTTAACTTACATATGGTCTAATTCTCAGATTGGTACAACACCAACAAATCTAAATCCCCTTGGTCTACTATCAAATGGGTCTAATTACTGCTCGGTCCAATCATTATTTGGTTTGATATTTCCTTGGTCTGTCAGATAGTGTAATTCACAAATATAATACCCACATGGTCTTATTTCCACATCATCTACTTATTATTTTGATATTTTATCAAATCGAAGTGTAATTCATGAACTGTTCTTATAATTGAGTAGACTAAGGCATGTTAGCACAATTAGATATTAGACCAAATAGGTATAGCCTTACTGGAAATTAGACTATTTGGTAAATGGGCCAAATGGCCACAAGACCAAATGGTTAGATCAACTGATAGTAAATGAACAAGGATTATACAACCATTGGATGAGATCAAAGTGGCAAGCATTTTATTATTACACTACTCAAAAAAAGTTAAGGACCACTTTTTAAAACGTACATAAAGATTTTATACAAGGTGTTTTATTTCTGGAAATACCTCAGTACAACTGTCCTAAATGTCCTTAAACACGCTGTAATCAATTTCACGCATGGGTGGTTTCAGTTGTTGCACAATGTCTCTCGCATCACTGCACATCCTGAAAAGTGGGCCCCGAGGGGTATCAGCTACCGACATGAAGTGGTAAAAACGAATGTCTGAGTGTCTTTCAGGCAGTTCAGTAACGAGTGTGACCACCTCCTGCAGCAATAACGGCTTCACAGTGCTGTCTCATGGAGCTGATGAGGCGATTGATGTCTCTGACGTCCAGTGCATCCCATGCAGCCTCCAGAGCCACACCCAGCTGCTGCAGTCCAAGTGGATGGGCTTCGAGCTGCTCGAGACTCCTCCCCATCATGTCCCAGACGTGCTCTATCGGGTTTAAGTCCGGGGACCTCGCTGGCCACTCCATACGCTCAATCCCCTGGCCCTCAAGGAACTCGGTCACCACCCTAGCTCGGTGGGCACGGGCATTGTCATCCATGAAAATGATGTTTTGTCCCACATTTTCTGCAAATGGCACCACTATAGGTTCAAGGACCTCATCCCTGTACCTCACTCCTGTCACTTTTTAATGTGTGTATACAATTTTCAAACCGGGTGTTGTATTTCTAGAAATACCCGAATATGGCTGTCTTGAATCTCCTCAAACACCCTGTAACAATTTCACACATGGGTGGTTTCAGTTGTTGCATGATGTCTCTCGCATTATTGCATATCCTGAAAAGTGGGCCCATTGTGAAGTGGTACAAATGTGGATTCAAATGCATTTTCTGTCTTTAGTCTCTACAATCAACAAATTGCTGACAACAGCAATGCTAAGATACAGCTGTCCAGGATGCCATCAAACACAATGAAATCAATTTCACACATGCAGTTCTTTCATGTATCTTGCATCATTGCAATGTGCCCGTACAAAAGTGGCTTCCAAAGCATTTTCTGTCTTTAGTCTCTACAATCAACAACTTGCTGACAATAGCAATGCCAAGATACAGCTGTCCAGAATGCCATCAAACACAATGACATCAATTTCACACATGCAGTTCTTTCATGATGTCTCTGGCATCATTGCAGTGGGCCATAAGACAAGTGTCTTCCAAAGCATTTTCCGTCTTTAGTCTGTACAATCAACAACTTGCCTACAACAGCAATGCCAAGACACCACCTAAGTGAAACAGATGTAGCCAGAGCCCTAGGGATGCTGGAAGCTGGCCTCGGTCAGCGAAGAGTAGCCAGAATGATGGGCGTGTCACACAGTGTCATTAGCAGAGCAAATCAAAGACACCGAGAGACAGGGCTATACTCCGAGAGACCCCGCAGTGGCCGACCAGTTTCGACAACCCCTAGAGATGATCGCTACTTGACGAATCTCAGCCTCCGCAACCGCTTTCACAGTGCACGCCGCCTCAACAATGACTTCGCTGCAGCAACTGGAGTGATTGTTTCCACTCAAACAATCCGTAACCGACTTCACAGAGCCAATATGCATGCCAGATGGCCAGCTCAGTGTGTCCCACTCACCCCTGCTCACAGAAGAATTCGTCTCAACTGGGCCCGGGAGCATGTCAGATGGACCAGACAGCAATGGCGTAGAGTTCTGTTCACAGATGAGAGCAGATTTTCCCTTGACCACAATGATGGACGTTCGAGAGTCTGGAGGCGACCAGGAGAGAGATTTGCAGACCCCTGTATTGCAGAACATGACCGTTATGGGGGAGGCAGCGTCATGGTGTGGGGAGGCATCACCTACGCCAACCGTACTCGTCTCTACGTGGTCCCAGGGGGAGCAATGACAGGAGTGAGGTACAGGGATGAGGTCCTTGAACCTATAGTGGTGCCATTTGCAGAAAATGTGGGACAAAACATCATTTTCATGGATGACAATGCCCGTGCCCACCGAGCTAGGGTGGTGACCGAGTTCCTTGAGGGCCAGGGGATTGAGCGTATGGAGTGGCCAGCGAGGTCCCCGGACTTAAACCCGATAGAGCACGTCTGGGACATGATGGGGAGGAGTCTCGAGCAGCTCGAAGCCCATCCACTTGGACTGCAGCAGCTGGGTGTGGCTCTGGAGGCTGCATGGGATGCACTGGACGTCAGAGACATCAATCGCCTCATCAGCTCCATGAGACAGCACTGTGAAGCCGTTATTGCTGCAGGAGGTGGTCACACTCGTTACTGAACTGCCTGAAAGACACTCAGACATTCGTTTTTACCACTTCATGTCGGTAGCTGATACCCCTCGGGGCCCACTTTTCAGGATGTGCAGTGATGCGAGAGACATTGTGCAACAACTGAAACCACCCATGCGTGAAATTGATTACAGCGTGTTTAAGGACATTTAGGACAGTTGTACTGAGGTATTTCCAGAAATAAAACACCTTGTATAAAATCTTTATGTACGTTTTAAAAAGTGGTCCTTAAATTTTTTTGAGTAGTGTATTATATACTGAAAAAATAAAGTGAGTTGGATTTATTCTTATCAACTCTTCTATTGGTGCAGACTACATTAATTTAAAGACTATTTTTTTGTAAATATTAAGAATAGAGCTAGGAAGGGATATTATCATACACAGCCCAAAGTTTGTTAGTTAACCAAGACTAGCATGCATGTTGACCCATTGCATTTTGCCATTCCCCTGGCCAAAGATATTCCTGAAGACTCAAATATTTTCATGTTGGAATGAGCCATGGTTTCACTATTTGCAAACAAATATAATTAGTCCTGTGTCATCAAATGCTCATCTTTTCAACTTTCTTGCATTAGTAACACACAACACTTTCCCAATTCCTGTCTTCTACACCCCCCTCTGTCTATCCCTCCCATCACCTCTACAGGATTGTTCGTGCTTTCTTGATTGAGGAGCAGAAGATCGTGCATAGAGTACTCAAGGCCTCACAGGGAAAGAAGAAATAGACGCCTAGCTTGACTGTCATGGGGGGAAGGGATACAATACTGTCATACTCAATTTAGTCTGTACAAATAAATATTGTGGGCACCAGCAAAATCAGTTTTCACAGTAGCTTGATGTTAGTTTGGAGAATTGATAGCAGAGACATTGGGCGATTCCATGCTAGAAAAATCAGCCATTTTCACAACATTTTTCAACCTGGGACCCGTTGCATAAAATTTTTTACCTGAGAAAACTCGGGTTGTCTTTACCGGAGTTTTTGCCCTGTGTTAAAGTCAATGGCAGAAATCAGACTAACCTTGGTTTTCAGTTTTTACCAGTTTTCTCGGGTAAAAAGTTTTATGCAACAGGCCCAGTCCAAACAAGGAACTTCAATTTGCTTTGTGGTAATATTAAAGTACTACTGGGTAGACATGCAAAAAACTGACAACCAACAAAAATGTCGTCCATAGGTGAATAAGAGCTTAAAATGTTGCGTGTCGTACGGGCCACAGAAATGACACAACATTTTCACCTATAATTTACCCATAAGCAATTTTTTTGTGTGTTGGTTATTAGTTTTTCACATGACTACCCACTATAGCATTATTGTCTCACCTGCATAGCAGAGTGAGACTATAGGCGCCGCTTTTCCGACGGCGGCGGCGGCGTCAACACCAAATCTTAACCTGAGGTTAAGTTTTTGAAATGACAGCATAACTTAGAAAGTATATGGACCTAGTTCATGAAACTTGGCCATAAGGTTAATCAAGTATTACTGAACATCCTGCCTGAGTTTCATGTCACATGACCAAGGTCAAAGGTCATTTAGGGTCAATGAACTTAGACCATGTTGGGGGAATCAAAATCTTAACCTAAGGTTAAGTTTTTGAAATGTCATCATAACTTAGAAAATATATGGACCTAGTTCATGAAACTTATACATAAGGTTAATCAAGTATCACTGAACATCCTGCATGAGTTTCACGTCACATGACCAAGGTCAAAGGTCATTTAGGGTCAATGAACTTTGGCCAAATTGGGGGTATCTGTTGAATTACCATCATAACTTTGAAAGTTTATGGATCTGATTCATGAAACTTGGACATAATAGTAATCAAGTATTACTGAACATCCTGTGCAAGTTTCAGGTCACATGATCAAGGTCAAAGGTCATTTAGGGTCAATGAACTTTGGCCAAATTGGGGTATTTGTTGAATTACAGCCATAAATTTGAAAGTGTGTTGGTCTAGTTCATAAAACTTGGACATAAGAGTAATCAGGTATCACTGAACATCCTGTGCGAGTTTCAGGTCACATGATCAAGGTCAAAGGTCATGTAAGGTCAAAGAACTTTGGCCACGTTGCTGGTACATGTATTTGTTGAATTGCCATCATATCTCTTTAAGTGTATTGGTCTAGTTCATAAAACGTGGAAATAAGAGTAACCAAGTATCACTGAACATCTTGTGCGAGTCATAGTAGTTTTCAAAATCAGCACTGCTGCTATATTGAATCGCGTGATGCAGGTGAGACGGCCAGAGGCATTCCACTTGTCATTGAAAAAAAAAGAATATTTTATTGCTCAAGCATTCGGCTAGGAAACTAGAAATTGTTGTCAAAATGTCCTGTACGACACGTATGGAATCGCCCCATTCATACTTGGATAAGTACAAGCATGGTGGTGTGAGTGCTTTGTAATGTTTGTTCCCTTGTACCAGGGGCTTGTTTCGTAAAGCTGTGCATAAAGTTCGGCATGACCTTAAGAATGGCTGTGCTCTGAAGTGCCAAAATGTGGGCCAAAAGATTCCCTGATATTTTTATTCATTCCATATGAGATATTACGACAAAAATAGAATATACAGTTTGCACTAGAAATGTATGATAACCATAGAAATACGACGAAACGTCTGCCTGTTTTAGCATTAGCTGATGCAATATAAACTAGTGGGAGGAACTCATTTGACGTTCAATTTTTCAGTCATTCCTAAAGTCCTTCATAACTTGCTTCATGAAACATGCCTTCAATATTATGGCCGTATATGGGTTACAAACGTCCCATCACTCGTAATTCAGTTTGGAGCCAGTTATCGTCTGCTGCGTTGGATTTTATTCAATCATGATGACTTCAATTAGATTTCTACCGTGACGATATTGAAAATTAATCAAGAGTGATAGCAAATGCTGAAGCAATTTTCCTTCATTTGATAGAACCCTATCTTATTAGCATAAATCCCCTTATGGTCTTGATGCCAAGCATTGACCTAAAATGTAGCCCATTTTCTGCACATCCAGATTCCCAGTTATAAAGTATGAACCTTTGATGTCATTGTGGTTACTCCAGTAATTGTGGTTATGATCATAATGAGATGATGGTGATGATGGAGGTAATGTTGACGATGATGATGGTTGCCACGATGAAAATGATAATGGAGGTGATGAAGATGACGATAATGGAGATGATGCTGATAATGGAGGTGAAAACGATGATGATGGAGATGACAAAGACAATGATGGAGTAGATGGTGGTAATGGAAATTGAAAGTTCTGGAGCAATCATAATGAGATGGTGGTGATGATGGAGGTAATGTTGACGATGATGATGGTTGCCACGATGAAGATGATAATGGAGATGATGCTGATAATGGAGGTGAAAACGATGATGATGGAGATGACAAAGACAATGATGGAGTAGATGGTGGTAATGGAAATTGAAAGTTCTGGAGCAATCATAATGAGATGACGATGATGATGGTGGTGATGATGGAGGTAATGTTGACGATGATGATGGTTGCCACGATGAAGATGATAATGGAGGTGATGAAGATGACGATAATGGAGATGATGCTGATAATGGAGGTGAAAACGATGATGATGGAGATGACAAAGACAATGATGGAGTAGATGGTGGTAATGGAAATTGAAAGTTCTGGAGCAATCATAATGAGATGACGATGATGATGGTGGTGATGATGGAGGTAATGTTGACGATGATGATGGTTGCCACGATGAAGATGATAATGGAGATGATGCTGATAATGGAGGTGAAAACGATGATGATGGAGGTGATGTAGATGGTGGTAATGGAAATTGAAAGTTCTGGAGCAAATCGTACTTGATTAGTTTTCCGTCACTAACTTCTCTGTGAAAAAAATCCTGAACACACGTCAAAGGAAAGAGTTCACCCTTCAATAACCACAAGAATAATTTTCAGAATTTGTTTTGTCAAATTCATTTCCATTTGAAAGTTCTACTGCTTTGGCTGTTATTCATTACTTACTAGAGCCCCAAAATAATCCTGGCAATTGCCATTCCTTCATCATTTTGAGTTGTATTGATGACAAAAATGATTTTGCCAAAGTATGGGTGAGTGCACATTGAAATGGATAAGAGAAGTTGTCAATAAATGTAAAACCATTTCTGCAAATTAAATCATCTCAACAATTTGGATTAAGGAGAAACTTTCTGTTTGTTCTATGGTAATTGGGAGTATCACATCTTGTTTGCTTGTGTAATTAATCCTCCCTTCATAATTTTACTCAATTTCTCTCTTTATGGGAAGGATGGTCTGTCTGTATACAGCGGGTGCAGGAGGCTAGGTTGTTTGTCTCTTCCTATAATGATGATAACAAATAAAAATAAAGTAAGATTATAAACAAAATGATACAATACACAAACATTTAAAATTAGAAAACGGATAAATACTAAGAAGATACGTTTTGAAAGTGGGGGAGGAGGGCCTGACCATGTGCAAAAGATAACAATCAGATTTTGATAAAAAGTGGGGGGGGGGGTAAAACCCCAAGCCCCCGGTTCCGAGGCCCTTGCATTTACCTTGCCCTTAAGGGTGTGAAAATTGTGTTTCTCATTTAGAAGTAGAGAAAATTAGCTTTTGTAGTTTTTGATGGAAATAAAGGTCAGGCTTTTTTTCTTTCTACACACATTAAAAGAAGAATTCTCATTAAGCAAAGCTATCACTTATTTCTTGAAGAGGGCATAGTAATTCATCTTTTCATCCCCCCCCCCCCCCCGCTTGACATGGAAATTCAAAATTTGGGGACCATCAAAACACCGGGGTATTAACCGTTTACATAATACTACCATCTTTTTTTTTCTTCTTTCTTTCTTTTTTGGCGATAGCTATTGTATTGGTTTTGTTGTGAAATAAACTACTGAATTACAGTTAATGCAAGCGAGCAAGTTTTCCGTAGTTATAAGACAGAAAGGTCTCCCACAACGTCTTTCAAGTGGTGTGTACTGTAATTTATGGAGAAAAGCGGCGAGCGAGCGTATTGAGCGAGCATGAAAAAAAAATTAATTCAGTCATGTTCATATAAAGAAGGGTAACATCATATCAATAACGAAAACTTCAGAAAATTATTTTAAAAAGAATAAAATTATGATATCAAATAAGCAAATACGAATTAATCAGTCGAGACTTGTTCAATAAAAACTGCCAGGATATTCCCCCCCCCCCCACACACACACACACACCCACATTCATGCCTATGTGTTTAAATGATGTTTTGATTGCCGGTTTATGTTCAACGTTTTAAGCATATTAAAAGTCCTTGGAATTTTACAATTCATAAATAGGCATATTATATAAACATACTCTCATGATGCCATTGATGCGGTGGATATAACCTAATTTGCAAATAGATAAACGTATGGATTTGTCATGGCCAAAGCTTGAAAGAATAGGGAGAACACTGGAACGGAGCTAGCGACCGCCCGAGAAATTTTGCGTTTGTTTGCCGCACTGCATAAAACGGATCCACACGTATAGGGCTATTGATTAAACAAAAATATCGCTCGTCTTGAAAAGTGAGGGGAGCCTGGGGGGATTGTACATGCCATTCCCCCTCCGAAAAGTGGGGGATACACCCACCCCCATCCCCACCCCCGATTTACGCCCGTGCTCTTTACCCTACAGACTATTAAACATGGGGTGTTGTTTTCAAAAGAACTTGCGGTATTGGGGAAGTACACGAGTACACGCATTACGCAGTCACTATGGGGATTCC
The DNA here is from genome assembly GCF_037042905.1 of Lytechinus pictus. Classification (NCBI taxonomy): domain Eukaryota; kingdom Metazoa; phylum Echinodermata; class Echinoidea; order Temnopleuroida; family Toxopneustidae; genus Lytechinus; species Lytechinus pictus. Next base: position 19,244,312 of record NC_087262.1, on the reverse strand, counting down.
CCCATTACGGTCCCGCCCCCTTCGGCCCTGCGTATATCACGGGCCTAAAACATATTTTCTCATAGACTCGTATGTTAAGTGGCACTTTTAAAAAGTCTTTAAAAATAAGGAAGAAATTCGGGGGTCAAATGTTCATTACCAGTGGATAGGTCCGGGGATAGGTAATATCTGACAATCCATATCTACGACCAGAAAAGGGTCCCTCGACCGGCTCATTTTAGAAATAAATCGGCATTTATGAAGACATCTCCTATAGGGAATCAAATTCATCTGTGAAAAACCCCTAATCCTTCCGCCAGTCAAATATAATTCCAAAGTCAGTGATATTTCTTCATAGTTTGGAAATAAAAAGGAAGTTCAGTATAGTTACCCAAAATAGAGTCAGTGTTAGATGGGCAATCATATTAATACACTTTGTCAACATGGTCAATCAGCTATATCAAAATAAAACAATTGAGGATGGGTTGACTGGAATCAGTGGCGTACCTAGGATTTTCCACAGGGGGGCAAATTCGTCCGCCAAAAAATTTGACAAGCAAAAAAAAAAAAGATCTTCAACAACAAATAAAGGATTTCGTACCATAAAAAAATTAGACAAGCAAAAAAAGAAAAAAAGGTCTTCAAGACTCGTCAGGGGGGCAGGGATATGTCAAATGCGTGGGTTGTGACTCGTCAGGGGGGGGGGGCAGTCTGACCCCGGCCTCTACCCCCCCCGTAGGTACGCTAGTGACTGGAATGAATTTAAATTATGTTGCCTTCCTGTTGCTAATTGGCCCGTAAGACCTGTAGCTGTTATAACATGGATCCTAGCTATATAAGAATCCATTGTTGAAACAAGGATATTCAACAAAAACCCCAAACCCATTGCAAACATTTGCGGTCGCCCTATCTATTAAACATGATCCCATCTGGTTTTTTTTTAATCTTTCAAACGGAGGTTGTATTTCCAAGGATATTTCCTTGGTATTTCGAAATAGCAAAGTCAGAATTGTCACTATATAGGTTTGCTTTGCTTACTCTTAACAATTACGTTAGGTGTGCGTGAAGAATCTGAGGGACATATATATTTTAGTACAGTGGTACAATAATCAATTAACATTCAATTAAATCAGAAGAAACGTACATGACTTGCACCCGTATTATGCAGGAAAGGCTACACCTTAATTATCATTATAATAATGGTGCTGAAAAGACACCCCCTCAAAAAAAAACGACGACATCGATGACGGACGACGGCAGTTACTGGAAAGTAACCATTTCGACGCCTTTTTGGACGTGGATGCGAAGCATAGGATTATAGTGAAACGGGCGATCCGGCCCCTTCCCAGACATCAAATTGAACCTGCATGACTCGACGTACAATTACTCGTAAAAAACGGACTGGAAATTTGTGAATTTCTGAAACTCGTTTATTGTGTAATATACCAATACAACCATTACAGACAAAACAATGTTCTAAGTAGACATAATTCACAGAGTAACTAGTTCTTGAGTGTGATTTTTCCCCACTTCAGTGCGTCCCCAAAAAACTATAAACTTTTGAAGTGGCTGCCAAATAAAAGATATATCACTTTGGGGGAAAAGACTTATATATAGGGAAAGCCAATAAAGTCAAATTTCAAATGACACCAAAAAGTTGGAAAGTTTTTCATACTTGAGCGAGCACTGCCCACTGAAACAAAGGGTATGAAAATTAGGCTGGGCCTGAATTAGCCTTCCAATTTCTTTCAGTTTTTTTGTTTGGAACATGCAAAATTGAGGGTTTTGTGATGAATAATGACCAATTGTGATCAGTTCGTTGTTTGAGAAAATTTCACAGTGAGTTATCAAATTGACATTTAATGCATGAGTGATCATGAGTTGCAATTTTAGTGCAACATTTGACTTTATCATGTGGATCTCAGCAACGTGTTCATGAGAGTCAGGAGAATAGGGGGTAAGATAGGACTTAAGTAGGTGAAGTACGTTGATGGGATAAAGGTCAACAGAACATTTAGCAACCCCTCCCGCCATCTATACCCCCCCCCCACTTTTCTCCTCCTGAGAGAATAAGCTTGGCTTGACTCTACTTCTCCCATCTAACATTAAGTCCTATCTTACCCCCTATTCTCCCGACTCCCATGAACACATTGCTGAGATCCACATGATAAAGTTGAAATGCTGCCCAAAAAGGTGTAATTTGTGTTCACTCATGCATTAAAGTTCAATTTAATAATTTATGAAATTTGCTTAAACAACCAATACTATTCACGGTTGATCATTAATTTATCACAACGCCCTTAACTTTGCAAGTTCCAAAGGATTTGCCTCTCAAAAACTGACATAAATTGGAAAGTTAATTCCGGCCCATCCTAATTTTCATACCCTTTGTTCAAATGGGTATATAGTGCTCGCTCAAACGTAAATAGTTTTCCAACTTTTTGGTGTAATTTGAAAGTTAACTTTATTGGCGTCCATATAGGTGTTTTCCCCAAAAGTGATATATTTCTTATTTGGCATCCATTTCAAAAGTGTATAGTTTTTTGGGGGACGCACTGTATAGTCCACATAAACTAAACCAGTAAATTTAAAAACTATTAAACTCAGAATATCTCGAAGTTGGCAACAACATATTAGTATTTTGTTTATCTATGGATAGTGTTTCTCGAATTCCTGTTATCACTTTAATGTGTCCAGTATAGATGCATATATGATATCTGACAAGTTTAAGAAAGCACTCGTGTTTACATATTATTTAAGTCTCTATAGTGAATTAATATTACTAGTATGCTAATGCGTACATATCATTGATTATAGTTATCGTGTAATACATAAATAATATATCAATATAAGGAATGGCAGCTTTTGCCTACATATAGTTGATGCGTGAATTCCATATATGAATGCAATGTGCTATTTTACAGCATTTTCCACTTATATAACAGCATTCGTGCGAATAGATGTCATGTACATATATATTATCAAGACAACTAGCAATAATACGTAATTTTCTGAAAATATGATAAATGTATACTCGTAATAAAGGTCAAACTTATACCAAGTTAACAAATGAACTCTCTTGAACAAAATCTTCTCTAAAATTTCGAATAATGACTTCAAACTAAGATAAATGCACTTAAGTCAAATCCTAAAAAATACGTTATTTTCTGAAAATATGATAAATGTATACTTGTAATAAAGGTCAAACTTATACCAAGTTAACAAATGAACTCTCTTGAACAAAATCTTCTCTAAAATTTCGAATAATGACTTCAAACTAAAATGAATGCACTTAAGTCAAATCCTAAAAAATACGTTATTTTATTTATATATGATAAATTTATACTAGTCGTAATTGTCAAACTTACATCAATTTTAATCGACCACGTACCACATTAACAAATCCGATGAATTCGCTTGAACAAAAGCTTCTCTATATTTCGAATGACGACTTTAAACCAAGATAACAAATCCGATGAATTCGCTTGAACAAAAGCTTCTCTAAATTTCGAATAACGGTTTAAAACCTGGATAAATGCATTACATTCAAATCCTAAAATTCTATATTATCTGCAAACACGTCAAAGTTAAAATGATTAATACAAAATCGACAATTTTATCTAGTTTTCTCCTTCGTCTCCGTTTTCTTTTTTTTTAAGATCAAAAGTTAAAAACAAGCCTTCTGTGCCATCGTTTTGACATTGAAAAACATGAACGTGGCATGTAAAAACAAGATAGTCAATTTAAGATAAGCTAAAGCAAAACATAAACAATTTATTTTGAAAAGTAAAGCAAACATGGCATAAGAAATATACATATTCTAAATCGCACGCACAGCGTCACGATTCTAACAATGAGATATACATATTATATATACATTTTTTTATCACTAATTCGAACATCAACAAATTTTGCTCTCTTTATTTTCCAACATTTTTTTTATTCGAATGTAGTATTTTAGAAAAATCTTTAAATTATTTTGTTTTCAAATTCAAACAATATAACACATCTCCAACTGTTTATCCTGAATAAATCTGATTGTTCTATTTACCTTAATTTATTAATCATATTAATTTTATATAGCCATCACTGCAAATGCTAATTAAACATGAGACTTTATGGATAATAATTTATCCTCTCTCCGCAACTGAATGCGCTTTTATACAAATTTTTGCTCGAATATGGTATTTTAGAAAATGTTTCAATTAGGACTATTCGTTCTCAAATCCAAAGAGTAAAAGATCACTTTACTTTTTTTTCATATATTTTTTTTTAAATCTTATTGTTTTAAACATCTTAATTTATTTGTTATCTCTATACTGTATGATCCTCATCACTAAAAATCCGAAGTAAACACCTTGACGAGAATTTATACATAACAGTTTTCTCCCAAACTTGAATGGATTTTTTTTATACTAAGAAATGGTAAATATATACCATGAACCAGATTTTAGATTTATTCAAAAGCCATGAAACTTACATGATCGTAATAATGACATTTTATCCCATGTTATTGTCATGTACTGTAACATGGTTCATCATCACCTGTTTATTATCATAATCCATTATCTTCGTGTTTATTCGAATCAAGTTTTCTTGTTTTCTTTAGTATGCATATGATAAGTCTATGGACTCCAATCAGCTTGTCCACTCCCACCCTAACCCGCGCACACACTCAATCCCAACTACAATACTATTATACACAGTTGAGTCAACTCATCCGATTTGTTTTGTTTTATCATTGAACACCATGAAAATTAATCATCTAATCTTAATATCTCTTTTAAGTGAAAATATAGGGTTCTTTTGCCACTCCATTTTAGTTTAAAATATTGAAAGCAAAAATTTAATGGGTTATTTCGCCCCTTCTGGTTGATAACTCTCGAGTAATTTTGATTTTTTTTTTCATCCAACAAGATTTCAATATCTCTTTCATAAAAAAGGGGGGAGGTTTTGGCACCTGGAATACTCTTAATCTGTAAAGAAATATGCCACTTTTTTTTTTTTACATCACAGATGATTTCTAAAAAAAGGATTAAAGCAAACCAAAATATACATGTATATAATTATCTTTAAACTCGTGTTCAGATTCCTCTTTGGGAGGTCTGCACCATATTTTGGTTTAGATTGATTGGCCAACATAATTATGGCACTGAATGTGGCACAGGAATCACCACCCCCCCCCCCCCCACCAAAAAAAAAACGGTAATGAAACAAAATGATAATAAAAATAATATACATGGAAACAAATGAATAATCAAATAAATGATTTTTTTACAATTACAGAAGAAAATTTTAAAATATGAATTAAACATTCAAAGTCAATAAGAACTTCTGAATTTTGGCAACTTCGTATTGTTATGAAAAAATGTTATAAAAGTCTAATCCAAGCTCTCCTCTTCCCTGCTAGCCTTCTTGTTGCACTCAGGAAACATTTTTATTTTAATGTTCACATGATTTCACTTTCTTGATTATTCTGTTATTGTTTTGTTATTATCCTCGAAAGCGCAAAATAAAAAGTGCGATTAACAAATAATTCTTCAATCTCCGGCGAAGAAGCCAATTCTCATAAAAATAGTCCTGTAGATTTAAATCTGCACACAGTATACCAAAGGTGTCAAAAAAATTTCTTTTTGACAGTAATTTGTTTATCTGCTTTCACGTATCGATATTCCACATCGGAAGCTATTGGTCACAAACTATTTGAATAGCAAAAAATAAGAGAATAATGGAAATAAGTAAAATATATATGTATGTAATATGATTAGGATTATAATAAAATAATAAGAATATGCGATTCAATCTAACATGAAATAATAACATTTTATAACCATTAATAGTTAATAATATCAATAAAGATAATGATAATAATAATCATAATAATAATAATAATACCAACAACAATAATGATGAAAGATAATAATAATAATAATAATAATAATAACAATAATAATAATAATAATAATAATACTAATAATAATAACTTAATAGAAACAAACGATAATGTTTGTCAAAACCACTTCTACTATATACAACTCCAAATCATTATAGCAATGGAGAAGTACAAGTAGTAGTAGTGAGTAGTATGAGTAGAAGTAGTAGTAGTAGTAGTAGTAGTAGTAGTAGTAAAGAAGAAGAAGAAGAAGAAGAAGTAGAAAGAAGAAAAAGAAGAAATGAAGAAGAAAAAAAGAAAAAGAAAAAGGAGAAGAAGAATATAAAAAAAGGAGGAGAAGAGGAAGAAGATGACGATGATGATGACGACGATGGTGATGATGAGGATAAGGATGATGAGAATGAGGATGATGGTAATGATAAAGAAGAAGAAGTGAAACAAAATAGACGTTTGAGAGCAAATTACATAGAGATGCACGATGGGGGTGAATATCATGATAATTATTATTATGTCCCCATCAGTCATCTAAATTTTCATCTCTAGTAAAGAAAAAATGACCACAGCATCATCGAAACGTTACAAGAATAAAATACGCGTACAACTGAGAATATACATGTAGAGGATCGATAGAGTATATCTTCCGTAGAATAAATATATACATATTCGATGGCCACGAAGGGGATATTCCCATAACCACTAAAAATATACACTCTTAAAAATGTTGGGCAACATACTGTCCATACAACAATTGGATAAAACTTGGGTAAATTCACGGTAGTTTTAAACCAATAATGTGTGCTTTGGGTGAAAACGACACAGTATTGGTTGAAAACTACCCATAGTTGGATAAATTTTTAACCAATTGTTGTGTGGACAGTATGTTGCCCAACATTTTGAGAGTTTATATGTTCAGGAATATGACCCTCTTGGTCATCAAAACTTTCACCAGATATGTGGGAATGATATAAACACCGTGAAAGTATAACATTCATAGAAAAAACATTCCGTAAATTTAAATCGTGCACATTTAGAAAATTATTTATTTTACAATAATTTTTGTTTCATAGAACAACCCTCGAGCCATTTATTATCCTTAGCATAACATATAGGCCAAAATACTGATTTTTTGTTTCTTTAATTTTGTTAAGTTTGTTTTATTGTTTTTATATGTGAATCCTTTACTTTTAAATGATAGTAACCCCATTCAAATTAATATCGGCTTTTTCTAAAATTGCAGCCAAAATTATTTTGACGCAACCATAAAATTATACTTGGTGATCCCATGCAGGAACCACATGTAATGCACAAATGTGAAGAGATATCGACTTTTGCTGAAAATGTAAATACAATCATGACAATGAAGTTATCATTTATACACATTAATTGATCATAACTCTGCAATGACTTAATAATTATTATTGTATATATGCTTATTCATAATGGTTTCAAACTATATGTACATGTATTTATAAAATATTCAATCTATATTATCGACATCGTCAAGATGGTAATAAAGGGAGTTCTTTGGAAAGAAAAGCATACAGGTCATGTAGAATAAAGGTTAAATTCAAAGAGAGAGAGAGAGAGAGAGAGGGGGAGAGAGGGAGAGAGAGAGATGAGGGAGAGGGGAGGGGGTGAGGGATCGCAAATGAAAATCACACAATAATCAAGGGTAATTGGCGAATTGCAAACAAATAAGCTGAGGGATAGACAATGCCAAAAACAGAAACCAGCGCAAGTAGACACATAATCATAGGTAAATTTCTCAAACTTAATGTATTTGTTATGGCAGTATCACATCACACTCTTAAGAAAGCGTTTACTTCTAGGTTACATAAGAGAAATGAATAACGTAACAATGGGGTAAATTTAGCATAGCTTACATAAGGGAAGAAAATACGGGGTTCTTTTAGTTTATGTTATAACAACGTATGTTTAAATATACTAAATCGAAACTCTCGTAAGGTCATTAATATCGTGTGAAGTGGACAACGGCATTCTGCCGTATAACGTCGCCAAAAATCGAACGTTGGACGCAATCGCTTAGGTTTACGTCTTCGACCATTATTAAGAACGTAGGAACATAAGTTACACAGGGCTAGTGGCGTCATTGACGCCGTCAGGGATTCCATCACTGCGTCTCCGTAGAGAGAGCGCAGCGTGGCGCAGGCTCCTTCTCGGCATCCTGCAGGACGACCTCCATTGCCCTGGTCGTCTCCGAAGTCGTAAGTGAAGTAGAGGTTGATCCCCACTTTGAAGCCCTTTGAAGGGGTTTTAGACTCTGCTATGTGGTTACTCACTCGCTTAGTCTTCGATCACAGAGTACACGTGGTTCTAAAATGTGGTGAGATAAAAAGAAAAATGCAAGAGAAAATGAGAATTTTGTGGCATATAGTGCTTGCTGCTTACGTCAGCATTTGGCGTATGAGGTATGACCGGTATCAAAATTTTGGTGGGCCTATTTACAGTGACCATCTTCTTGCCCATGAATTGTTGCTGAACTAAAACATATATTGTGAAGCCGGCGCCTTTGAATGTTTTTACAGATGAATGGCGCTATACAAATATTGTTCATCATCATCATTACCATCATCATCATCATCATCATATTTAGATTGCACATTACGATTTTTTCAAGTGGTGAATATTATTGGGGGGGGGGCAAATCGATTATTTGCCTCCATATTTCATTGGGCCAATCGCCTCCCAGCCCCCTCCCCCTCCCCCCTACACTGGATCGACGCCCTGTTTCAAACTCATGACAAGTATAACTCACCTCGGGCAGATCCACGTAGCGCTGAAAGGCATACTGTCTCCCATTGCCCATATGTCTCCCCCCTCCTCGGAGCTTCTAAATGAAAGGGGGTAAGCAAAGTTTAATTAAAGAAGGAAAATCTAAATTCCTCTTCCAATAATGCATGTCGTGAGCTTTTAATGGTGGTATCAAGAATTCATAAAGTATTTTCATTTATTTCATATTGTTTGAGAAAAGAGGAATGGAGATTTTATGGCCTACAACGCTCAGGGTTAGTACAAGTGCCGTGCCGGGAATCGAACCCCGGACTTTTACAGGTTAGATGAAGTCGGGCACCTTATAAAACCCGATAATATAAAACCTTTTAACTCGGCCACAGGACTATGTCAAAGGTCATAAAAGCCTTAAGGCTAAAAAACCCAGAGATATAGAGATATGGGTGGATGCTTATTTCTGCCATGGCATTCTACCTGATTATAATTATGCACGAACAATTACCAACTCTCCTGCGAAGTATTTCTAATTTTTATACCATTAAAATAACATTACACAAATTAATCATGGCTTTCGTCACCCTATACTCTCTTCTCATGGTCAATTTCATACCGCACTTGGCAAAGAACTTTACGTTTCTATAGCAAAGAGCTTGTTTATTATCCACTCATGTAAAAATGATACAAGAATATTGGTTGTCGAGTATATGTTTCGTACCTGTGTTTCTTCACGTGGTAGCCGAAGTGCGTAGTCCTGTCCAAGTCCAAGGAAGTCATGTTCAATTCGGTTCTGAGATTCAAACAAAACCAAAAAAAATGAAACGGCAAAATGTATATAGCTGGATTTAGGCTTACATAATTGAGATTATGGTAATGTTATCATTTATTATGGAATGACCGGTAAGCAGCGTGAAAACCTTGTTTTAATTGCCTGCTTAGCATTTTTACCATAAAGGAAAATGCATAGGCGAAAGTTGTTTGGGAAACGGACCCCTGATTATGACCCCCCCCCCCCCTCTATGATATTGCGAAAATATATAGGCCTAAAAACGATTCGATCTCTCGTACGGTAAAAAAAAAACATGTAATACGGGCCCGGGAATACGGGGCGGAATGATAGAGCTGGGTTTGATTGTACTAGTATGCAAATCATCCTATCCGACAACTTGACCGATTGATACACCTACTGAGAAAATCCGGCACCCAGGGGTAAGCACTAAAATTCCCCTTCAAACTCTGGCGCATGCTGCATGCGGATTCTTCGGTTGTCATCAGGTTACACTTTCTAGTTCATTTCCTCTTTTCCCTTATTGAAAAAAATATATTCCTTCTCCCTTCCTTTAATCAATTTTGCGCCCCCTGAAAACGGCACTGGATGCACATGCCCCCAAAGCCCCCTTCCCCTATTGCCCCGGTTGCGTTTTTCCCCCACTTATGATTAAAAAAAAATACGCGCGCCCCGGATACGCCGCTGACCGGACCCATGTTTCATAAAATCTATTATCGCAAACAATATGGTCAGGTGGTAAATTTACTGAAAACCAACCAAACCGGTGTTTGTATCAGAAGAACATTTCATCAACATTTTTGTCCGACAAATTGTCAGGTCTGACAACTTACCTTGATTCTGATTGGCTGAGAGGCACTGTTACCATAGTACCTGTCGGATAAAACAGTAACTTGTCGGATAAAACGTCTGACAAGTCCTTTCATGAAACGCTCCCCAGATGCCACTGATTGATATTAACGTTTTATGAAACAGGATCCCCAATGTGTAAGGTGTGTGTGGGGGGGGGGTTCTTGAGGGGATGGACATATCAATTATTCCAGTGGGTGGCGTACCTGTTGTATTTCTTCCAGTCTCTTCTTTGTCTTCTCCAGTTCTTTCTTCAAAGAATCCACCTGACCAACTGCCTTCTCTCGGTCATGCCTCTCTTGGATGAAATCCGTTCGGAACACATCGATCTGGAAAATTTAGCAATAAAATATTAAAATGATGAGTTTTACTATCGTCCTCAATTTGTTCGTACAAGATCAATATTTACGAATATGTAATGATTCGGTATTAGTCATGTCCATGACCATGTTATCAAAGTATGATCCATATAAAAAAAAACTGTTATGTATCTTTAAAAAGTGCTTAAAATGTCCAGCTTTCGTACGGGAATATACAAAATATATATTCCAGCTCGCGCTTCGCCCTCGTTTTATTTGATTGGCATGATACAATGTGTTCTTTGTTTTAAAAAAACATGCTTAAAGTGTAAAATTGTCAGGTTAGAATATCCAAATTTTTTGCCCCCATCAGACTATGACCATTAATCAACTATGGAATATTTTTGGCCATAAAGGCAGGCATTACTAGAGAACGACATACAATGATCATGATAAAATAGAATAGGGTTAAGCATTATACATAATTGTTCATACGTATAAGTTGTATTGAAAAATGTTATTTGTGAAAATGGAAGAAAATAAATGTTTATGTCATGTTATTTTGATTAAATTGAAAGAATAGCTATATCAGATCATCAGACAATACAAAAATTTAATCTTTTCTCTTTTTTCACACACTCTCTCTCACACACTCACTATCTTTCCCCCGTTTTGTGCACGATCTATTTTAACGATTTTCTTTCTTCTTCCAAACGTCAAACGAGTAATAACGAGTAATATTAAAACCAAACATTTCCTGTATCGAATTTTTTTTTGGATGAAATATAACTATCGGGATAATAATCAAGCTCTACCGGCATGACCGAGCATGCTGGGTCTATTTATCAAAGTCACAATACAGATGATTATGGAACCACAAATTGGGTTAATTCAATGGTAATGTTTATTGAAAAATAACACAGGGGAATCCCATGCGATTGTTTGCCCATAACCCTCGCAGGAATTGCAGTAAACACGTTAACATAGATCTAGTCGAATACAATTTTGAAAAATGCAGAAGAGATCATGTAGCAAATGAATACTGCATTCATGCTATTGTTACATACAATTAAATTCAATTTATCAGGCATGATACTAAATTGACTGGGTTGGATGAAAGCATAAATACCACGTGTAGGAGTCAACAGATACAAATGCATTATACGCACAATAAACGGACATAAGCGTGAATTGGGTTGTTTTCTTGTTAAATGATAATTATTATTTAATTTTACCAACGCGATTGGGTTTCATTAATCGGAAATCTACAACATGTTCACGTATAATCGGAATAAATCGAAAATCCAAATTAAATCGACAATTATTGTTTTTCAGATGATCTGAAAGATTAAATAGATTTTTTTTATATCACAAGTCATGTACTTGCAATAAAAATTCCTTAAAATAAGAAAGATATTTAGAAAAAGACAAGAAAATGTAACCCTTTTAAACTGGAATCAAATTTGGCGATATATTTTTTGACATGATATTCAGAAAATAATTCCTTCCTTTTCATTTTAATTTATTTCCTTTTCTACGTCTTTGTCCGTTTTTTTATTATTCATGATCATGATGGCAGTGGAACTTGGGGGGGGGGGGTCAAGTGCCGGCAAACTTATTCATTATACATGCCAGTACATTACATCATGGAATATCACTTACAGTGACATGATGTGAGGTATATTTTAGTAAAGTGGTAAATTCCATTGCGGTAAATTAATCGTGGAACTGAACACGTGGTGATGATGAAAGTGATGGAAGTTTCCCGAAAACGCGCTGTGGCTGGCGTAATCGCCATGATCGTGATGATGAAACACCTTATTTCGTCAGAGGGGCAACGATTCGGGAGTTTCCTTTAATACTCAACTCACACTAAATATGATACAAATTACCAAATGTGTGGTATTTTCTTCTCCTTTTTTCAAAGAAATTGTTATCCATTCCTAATGTCATAAAACTAATGGTGGCATTATGGAGTGAAGAAGGAAAGTTTAACTAAAGGTTGAGAATTCATAAATCAAATTAAAGGTTTGGAGACATGAGTGATTGAGTTCCCCCTTACTTCATGGGACTTGAACAGTGTTCATTCTATAACATGATCTTTGTAGATCTTTGATTTGATGTGCACGAACAGTTTTTTTCTTGTAAATCAACTTCTTTTATTTTCTAGCGTTATAACTGATAGTGTATACCCGGGAAACCACTATATTATACACCCACCGTTACACTCATTACTTTTGTTACATAATTATGCAACATAAACACACATTCAACATGTTCAAGGGTTTTGTGAAAGGAAAGGGAAATTCTTGCCCAATACACGTTTTTTTTAATTCATTATCGAATTCTGAGCACCGTTTTGTGGTTTTGTTAGGTTTTATCTTTATATTTTATAAACCTTGGCTATACAGTGATTGCATAGGAATACTGAGAATTTGCTTGAAATGGAAAAAGGAACAAAAAATCCCTAGAAAGACAAAAACGCGTGAACCGATTACATCTCCATCTCGCCAATTGTTGAAAATACTAGGAATCACACAAATTGAGACATTCTTATATTTAGATTTGTTTGCATAATTATTTCCTTTTTTAATTCCGATAATTTCGTAAGAATCAAAATATTATAAGAACCAACGAAAGACAAAGGGCTAGCTCATTTCAGTTCACTTAAGAGATAAGTCACTGATGATGGTGAATTCGCTCGAATGGAGGCACTTTTACTCCGATACTCAACTAAGACACTCTGATCTTCAACATATACATCTACGGTTACAGACATCTGCGGCATTTAGACGTTTCATCAAAAATTATGCATCGTTTCTCATTCCCGATTAAGGCTATGCTTTCTTGAAAGAAAATCATAAAAGTTTTTCTCTACAGAATTTGACGGATGATTAAAAAAAAATCGTCTCTATCGATGCAATTGACAATGGAAGTCAACTTGACGGAAGGAACGTCTTATTAGCATCTTTTACAATTGGGCGGTGTGGCATGCGCCTGTGATCCAAGCCATATATAGGGAAAGTTACAAATTGATACACAGGTCCGAGACTAGGGTAACGTCTTTCGGATGGTGACGTTAAATGTCGGTCCAGACGTAAATAATCATATCTGATTAAAACCCTCATCATGATTACACACACACAGATGCGATAGAAAGTCAACATCGAATCTCTAACTCATTCAAAATGTAGGGCCTATGTTAAGGAAGAATAATAGCTATGGACCATAATTGTATCGGACATCTCATTGGCCACTTCCATGGTTCTTATGCATCCACTCTTTATAAGTCTTCAAAGCTCTTTTCACCAATGCCTGATGTTTATTAAGCTATGTCACAATACCCATGTCAGTAGGCCGACTTGCCACCATTCGCCGTTGCCTACCGCGCTCTTCGTCATGGTCATTGACTTCCGATTCTTACGTTTTCCGTATTCCGATCGCCGTTGGCTGACGTGCTCTTAGTATTCACCGTTGATAACGTTCCTCGTCGTTAACTTCCATTACAGACTTACAGTTTCTTCCCATTTATCCCAATTCCTCGCCGTTTACCTGCGTTCCTATCCGATGTCGATCCTCACTGTCTCGCGCCATTTCAGGCAAACCCTCGCAGTTCTTTATTATTCCTCGCCAATCCTCGCAATTCGCGTCCACACCGTTCTTCAAGGATTCTCGCCGTTCTCCGACGTTCATCGCAGCTAACTGTCTTCTCTTCTATATTGACGCTCGTTCGTATTCTGCGTCTTCTTCATCAATGATCTTCTCTCCGATCGTTCTCTTTGTCGACCCTCTACAATCATGTGCAGAAGAATGGCAACGATCCTACCCCTTTCACCTACTTCAAAGGTAAGGCAAGCTTTTCAATTCATAGGCTTACTAAATTTATAAGTATTCCTTAAATCATAATGATCTAATTGGGGCTATATTGAAATCTTTGGGAGTATCAGGAAACCTTAAACCGGAATATCATACAATATACGTTATGATCCATTGTCCATGTCATATAAAATAAATAGGCAAAAGTAGGTCCTCACCTGTTGACGGTAGAGTTCAATCTGATCCTTGAGTTCGTCCTTGCCAAAAGTCAAGGGGTTGCCTTTCGGTGGTTCTGCAGAAGGTGACTTGGGTGGTGAGCGAGGCGATTTCGGACGTGCTGCTGACTCTTTAGCCTGCTTCTCCTTCTTGGTGACCTCTGCATCATCATCAAGATTCGGATAGATTTTCACAGGTGATCCGTTTACCATTTCACGTGGCGCCCTCTTGGCTGCCTTCGGGTGACCAAGGCATCCCTCCAGGTCTTCTTTGACATATGTGAAGTTTCCGTATGGTGGCTGTGCTGCCTGTCGTTCCACTACCTGTATACGGGATGGAATTCAATAGAAGAGGGATGCTGCCGAAGCTTTACAATGTTTTGACATATTTCATAATTTTACACTTTCAGTTGCAGTGATTATCTCCTTGGCAATGACTGCGAATGTGTCACCAAACTATAAATTCCACTTAAGATAATGAAATAAATTCGTATTTTTACGAAGCCTATTCCACCCATTAGTTCTATTACATTTGCATTTTTTTTAAATGAAACTGTGGTAATTACAAATTTTATAGTTAGAGCTTCGGATTCTATTATGGTGATTACTTTATCATTTAATTTGCTAATGACAATTGATCATAAATACCTTGTTGAGACGTTGGATCTCCTTATCCTTATCCTCTCTTTCCTTGATCCAATCTCGCAGCTTTGTTGTCATTTCGTCATACTTCAATCGTAAGGCGTCCCGGTCCTTCTTGTATTGCTCAGCGGCAGCCTATTTATTATTCGGCATCAGGAGAAGGTATAAACATAGCGTTGGTGACTAATTCGGAACCCAACATATTCACATTCACATTATTCATGTACATTTACTTGAAATCTAATAATAATAATGTTAAAAAGCTTTATTTACCCGTCTGATAAGAGCTTAAATGTTTCTGCATCATGTTTAACGGTAATGATAATAATGATAATAATTATAATAATGATAATAATAATAATAATGATAACAATAATGATAATAATGATAATAATAATAACGTCATATTTTACCAGGGTAGTCACTTCAGTTCTCCTAAAACTGTTCTCCCAGCGGGCCCTGCCTACAATGATAATGCTATTATTACCCCGGCTTAAGCACGGCTACTTTGATCGGGCTCCTACTGGGTATCCACTCACCTCACCTGGGTTGAGCGCAGCACAATGCATGAAATAACCTATTTGCTTAAAACGAAGGGGGTAATCTATTCAAAAAAAGTCAAAAGGGAGTAATGAAGCAGGTTCCTCTGCCCATGTCACCTTGTATTGCCCTTCAGAGCGCTTGGCAAGAAGAAGTGTTTGGTCGTAGTCTTTAAACTTCTCATCCAATCTTCTCTGAAGGTCCTTGCGTCGTTCTTCTGATGCAGCCAGTTGGGCCGTTCTCTTCTTCAGGTCGATCTCACACTTGTCTGTCAGTTTCTTGCAATACTTATCCCACGTGTGATTGACTCGCTGAAGCTATTGATACAGCGAAAATAAAATGGCGGATATTATAAAAATGAATTAATTGGTTTGCTTTACTGTACTATATTGGAATCATAAAAACAACATAAAAATGAAACAAGACAATGAAAATGAAATCCCAATCGTATGTCAAATAAGAGGCCACGACACCTTTTTTTTTTTTATCAAGAAAGCAATCAATGCACAACACGAGTGATGTGACATTACTTGATCTGTTGATGATGTCTCACAATCGCCTTTTCATTTATATTTTATCATATTTTCAAACGAAGAAATATCAAGATATTTATGAATTTGATGAAAAGAGGTTCTATATTGAAGTATGATAATGTATAATATTTCAATATTTTTTTCATTTCTGTTATTCATATTGTGTTTTGTTCCTACTTACTTTGTCAATTTGTTTGAAATGAAGAAAAAAATAAATTCAATCAATCAATCAATCAATCAATCAATCAATATTTCACGTCCGAAAAAGCCCCCCCCCCCCCCAAAAAAAAAAAAAGGCTCACGGTAATCGGGTCCCTGATTTGCATATCGCAAATGTTGATTCCCGACTTTCATTTGATATTTCTGATGGCGTAATATTTTATTTTTGTTTAAAGTATAGTGCTACATAGGCCTACTCATTCCTATCAATGTAGATGGATTTTATTCACTTGGTCTACCAGCAGATGGTCTAATTCTCAGATAGTCTATTGCCATGATGACTAAACCCACCTGGTCTAGGCCCTACTTTCAATTTAGTCTAATAGCCATTTGGTCCAACATCGCTTGGTCTAATAGTGTAATACACAGATGGTCTTATTTCCACTTGTTAGACTTATCATTTTGCACTTTGTCAAATTAAGAAATAAATCATAATTCATCCAACCATGTATGTGCGAAATAGTGAATATTAGACGAAATGGATATAAGGAACCTAGAATTTAGACAAAATGGTAAATGTGCGTAAAGGCTCTTAGACCATATGGTAGGCAGACGAACTGGTTGTACAGACAAACAAGGGTTAGACCCAGTGGTAATTTACCATACCTCTTTATTTTGACTCCGAAGCTTTTTCAGTTCTCTTGTCGTCTGGTCATCTTTATCTGGAGCTTGTTTTTGAGGTTGATCAGACGTAACGTGGCTTGATGGAGCTTTGGCAATCTGGGTAGACGAGGATATAAAATTAATACCAGTATTAATTTTCGACGTTTCGTATTATTATACTGTACTATTAATAATTTCTAGATTTACAGAACTTCCAACGAATCGACACCTTCCTTAATTTAAATTCCTGAATTTAAAATATGACGGGTGCAAAACCTGGGTTTCGTGTGTGAGTGACTCTTGTTTTATATACAAAAATAGTGTTGAGTAAAAATCAATCACTATAGCGTTGGTTCTATTTTTCTTTTCTTTAAGAACATTACTATGTTTTCACATCACTTTATATTAGCCACATTAGCTATTGCAATCATAATTACACCGTAATGGGCCTTCTACACGGCTTTACTAGTAAACTTTTTAAAATGATATAGTGTTTTGATACGTTTTTATCGTTTACCACCAGGTTCCAGAAGGCAATTTGGGGAATTCGTGTTTTTTCCAGCTGATTCAAACTCCCTGTTCAAAAGCTATATAATTTCCTTTAGCGTTATGACATGGTTTACATTAAAAGCAACTCACATTGTTTAATGATTCTATTTTGCTTTTCAATTTTGCTTTTCACTATACAAGATTTTGCATTCACTGATAAGCTTTTATTGATTGATTGAATTTATCCATTTCCTGCCACAGGGTGCCAAACCCTTTCAGCAAAACTGATTTCTTTTTCAAGGGGGGGGGGGGGGGTCCCTCTGAAAGCAATGGGTGATTTCAAGTTCAGTGTTGACCTTTGGTGTTGGTGTTAGGTCAATTTTTACACGATTATAAACCCAAACATAAAATGATCGATGGTCCCGAAAAATCACTCACTAGTTGTTGAGATGTCAATAATGTGATCTGGATCAGCTTTACAAACTCTGAATAAGTTTTGGAGCTAGGGGAAGTAATCCAAATTTCAACACCAACACCAAGGCCAACACCGGACTTGAAATCATCCAATGTTTACATCCTGTCAATGGTGTTTTTGCATCTTTATCCATAAAACGGTGAAACATGAAACAGTTTTGGAAGTCTTTAAGGGGAGACAACAACGACGTGTGTGTAGATGGGGGGGGGGGGGGGATTTGGGCTCGTGTATGCATAAATGGTCACAAGCCAACAGGCACGGATGGTCACTAATTGAATATAAGGAAATACTGGCATGTGTAAAAAAGAAGGGGAATCCCCGAAAATTATTTTGCCATCCACCAACAGTGCCCACAATGACGTCAGAGTAGTAGGTCCACGGTTGAATCTATACTATTAGGGTTGGGGATTAGAGTTCCTGTTTTTATCCCTAAGGAAGAGCACTCCTATAATGGTATCATGACTAACAGTAGTTTACTATTTTCATATATATAGGGAAATCTGGATAATAAAGGGATGGTACTATGAGCTACACTCCATGGTCCAAATAACCAGGAAAAGAGTGTTAAGATGATGACGAGGGGGATAAATGATAATAGATAAAAGCATTAACAAATACAAATGGGGAGGCACATACCACCTGTGCCCCCCCCCCCCTTAAATCCGATTGAGCTTACTTTAGCCGCGCAATTGTGACACCTAAGATTAGACTTTGATTTGAATTCATAAATAAGATAAATCATTCTCGATCAATAGAATATGAGCCCAAAATAATGAATACAACAGTGCTGATTGCCTTTCATAGCAACAAAGAATATGACGACATTATACATTGTAAAAAAAATTATGCGCTAATTTAGCACTTACATTGCTTGTATAGTGACTGCACTACGAGTGCTGATTTTCTAGTTTAAATTTGAACTAGAAAATCAGCACTCGTAGTGCAGTCAGTATACAAGCACTGTAAGTGCTAAATTAGCACTGTTAGTGCTAAATTAGCACTTCATTTTTTACAGTGTACATACACCATTGATTACTTTCCTAAACTATTACAAAAGAAAGTCTTATGAATGCACGGCAACACGAATTAGGATAAAGGAGAGGGATGTACTCTAACCCTACCTCTTTAATTACCGTTGGGGTCTTGGTACCACCGCTAGCATCTTTATCATTTCTGAAAAGATTGAAATAACATCAGTTAATCAATGTTTGATTTGATCTCAAAGAATGAATAAACGAGTGGAATATAATCATATCTTAATCATTGATGGATGAATATATGATATACATGTATCTATAAATGCAACTTAATTAATATGATAATTTATGATAAAACAACCCGCTGTAAACGCTTCATCAGAACAACACCTCCAGCGCCGTTTGAAGAAATCATTAACCCTTGGCTCAGTCTTACAAAGAGTTACGATTGATCCAATCAATCATAACTATGGACGGCCAGCAACGTCAACATCTATTATGCATGTTCGTTCAAAATATTTTCTAGCTATGATGTATATTCATGCATTCATCGTTTTCTTGAAAATTCACTGTGTGTCTCTTTGGTTACAAAAGACATTTTGCAAATTTCCAGTAAAAAAATTATGACCCTGGTGGATTTCCATAGAGTTACGATTGATTGGTCAATCGTAACTCTTTGTAAGACGGGGCCCTGGTCATGTCGGTTATCGTGGCTTGTTCGCACAAAGTGCACGTATAAATCACTACCAACATGTTGAAAATAAACTTTAGCTGGACTCATTGATTATTTGAATTAAAAAAATGATATATTACACATATTCCAGATTCATCATTACTTTTTGTTTTATAATGTCACAATCTTATCGTATTATTTGTTCTGCCTATATAAATCTTGAAGAGCTATAGCTCCCTTTTCTTCGTACAAACCCCAGTACAAACCTGTCTTCGATCTCCTTTTTCAACTGTCGGACTTCCTTCTGAAGGCTCCTATTCTCAACCACGTAGTATTTCACCTTATCCTACGAAACATAAATAATAATGTAATGAATTTGACACTGCTACTGAGCTGATGTTGTCCTTCATTTCCATTTTTTCCGCTGGTCAGTATTGTTGTTTTTAGCAAATACCCCCTTTGGTAAATCCTGAATGCTCCGATCCTGACTGTTACTACCAAAATACAACTACTACTACTACTACTACTACTACTACTACTACTACTACTACTACTACTACTACTACTACTACTACTACTACTGCTGCTGCTATTGCTGCTGCTGCTGCTACTACTACTACTGCTACTACTACTACTACTACTACTACTACTACTACTACTACTAATACTACAAATGCTTCTACTACTATTACCATACTATTACTACTACTACTACTACTACTACTACTACTACTACTACTACTACTACTACTACTACTACTACTACTTCTACTACTACTACTATTGCTGCTGCTACTGCTACTGCTACTACTAATACTACTACTACTACTACTACTGCTACTACTGCTGCTACTACTACTACTACTACTACTACTACTACTATACTACTACTATTACTACTACAAATGATTCTACTACTATTACCATACTATTACTACTACTACTACTACTACTACTACTACTACTACTACTACTACTACTGCTGCTGCTGCTACTACTACTATTACTACTACTACTACTATTACTACTACTACTACTATTACTACTACTAATGCTTCTATTACTGCTACTACTGCTACTACTACTACTACCACTACTACTACTTTTACCACTACTACTACTACTACTACTACTACTGCTGCGACTACTACTACTATTACTACTACTTCTACTACTGCTACTACTGCTACTACTGCTACTACTACTACTACTACCACTACTACTACTTCTACTACTACTACTACTACTGCTGCTGCTACTACTGCTACTACTACTACTAATATGAAATAAAAGAAAATTTATATATATATCATTCCTTCGATACTTAAAGAATAAAAAAGATCTGAATGTAATATTTCTTTAAAAAAAAAGCGATTACCGAGTCTCTCTCTTTATCTTTCTCCCCCCGGCCTCCCTCTCTCACCCCCCACTCTCTCTCTCTCACACACACACACACACACCCTCACCCACATTGAAAATCACAGTATTGTACTACTACTGCTACTTCTGCTACTACTGCTACTACTACTACTACTACTACCACTACTACTACTTCTACTACTACTACTCCTACTACTGCTGCTACTACTGCTACTACTACTACTAATATGAAATAAAAGAAAGGATTTTTTTATATATATCATTCCTTCGATACTTAAAGAATAAAAAAGATCTGAATGTAATATTTCTTTTAAAAAAAGCGATTACCGAGTCTCTCTCTTTATCTTTCTCCCCCGGCCTCCCTCTCTCACCCCCCACTCTCTCTCTCTCTCACACACACACACCCTCACCCACATTGAAAATCACAGTATTGTAAAGAAGGTTTTCTATTATGAATATCTACATATCTCTATAGACCTACCTTCAGAGTGGTCTGTTCAATGATCGTACACAGAACTATGGGAAGAACCTTATTTGCCCATATGGTTGCCAAGCCACTAGCGGACCCGCCCTTTTCTTTTGACGTCATAGCTTCTTCGAACTCGTCGATGAGCATGAAGAAGTCTTCCTCGCTGCCCTGTCGGGGTTCGAATGCAATCTTCCCCTGAGATTCCATTGAATTCAAATAAATCACAATATCAGTAATACCATGTGATAGTTATCAAGTCATTTCACGAGTGTAATATTTAATCCGTCCTAGTGAGTATTTATTCAATATAAAGAAAAAATAACCCTCGTTGCTCGTACATCTTTATGTCTATTGGATCCGATTCCAATCAATTAACTTTTTAACATATTTTCCCCAGCTATAGAACCCCTCACTCCTTCCCTATTTATTGGCAAACTTTTCCAATTGTAACCAGGCACTTCTACAATGTCTATGATTTGATGACGATCGATCTGGTGACGACCGAAGTCTAGAACTTGTCGCGATCTT
Organism: Lytechinus pictus; assembly: GCF_037042905.1. Taxonomy (NCBI): domain Eukaryota; kingdom Metazoa; phylum Echinodermata; class Echinoidea; order Temnopleuroida; family Toxopneustidae; genus Lytechinus; species Lytechinus pictus. The sequence continues at coordinate 19,222,198 of NC_087262.1, read as the reverse complement.
TAGAGAAGATGATATCCAACATTTCCCCAAAAATTTGGAAATTGTCTTGTTATAAGGAATATCCTTTTCATGAGAAATTGTGTGTGTGGATAATAAGCATATGAAGTTTGGAGCACTTGGTGTCCAGTCTGTCGACCCAGGAATAATCTTCATAAAAATTATGTTAGGATTAGTACCATTTACTTTTTAAGAATGAGAAATTTAACTAAGATGGTCGGGAAAATGGCATATTATTAATGATATCAGAAACGGAGATTCATCACATTCAACATTGAATAACATCTTTGCTGTGAAAAAAGAATCGAAAGTACATTATGCTTACTTTCTTAACCAAGAGCTACTTTTGTCTGAACTATTATGAAGCACATTTTGATAATATTACTTTAGCTCTTTCGCAATATCCTTTCAAAGTTCCGCTGGGCTTTTCAGATAAAATGAATTGGATATTAAGCCTTTTATGCTAACCACCTCCTTCGAGCTAATTATATTCTATACTAACACATCTATCAACAAACGATATTTAAACAGTATAAACAGGAGATCAATATAGTATGATATCATAATTTGAAAATGAAAGACGAAAGGCTTTGTCATCTTGAATATCTTAATGAGAAACAAAAAGCGAGAAAGGGAGAGCTAACGATAGATATAATTAAACATACGTGGAGAGAGAGGGACGAAAAACACGAAGATCAACTACGATTATAAAAAAAAAATAATGTTAAGGGATATCACACTTTTAACCGAAATATTCGTTTTTCCCAATATTTTTTTTTCAAATTTGTTGTTACAGTCTTGACCTATTTTGATTTGTAAGAAATTATGAATTATTTTGGGATTCGAAATAAATGTTAGAATAAAATTGATCTGTTAGTTTTTTTTACATTTCAAAAGTCGCATTCATATCGCAATATACTTTTCATAATAATGTAAAAGATGAATAAAATCATTTGAATCCAGGGGAGCATTTCATCAACATATTGTCTGATAACTTTCCTTGATTTTGATTGGCTATGAACCACCATTACTATGGTAACTGTCGGATAAAACTAGACCTGTCGAACGTTTTGTCCGACAAGTCCTTTCATGAAATGCTCCTCAGAAGATCCAGTCATATGTTTTGATTTGATTTATTTATTTACCAACAATATTCACATGTTAACAGGTTATGAAACAAATTGCATAACAGTTACCCATGTATAAAAATACGATGGTCAATGGGACCAGAAAATAGCACAAGTGCTAATCGAGCCTGGCCCCACAAATATTACAAACGCACATTTGAGAAGGAAATCAAAACAAAACAAAAATTTAAATTGCAATATATTCCTTGTAAATTGTCATCATCAATTTTTTTTCAAGTATCTTAATTGTATTAATTATCTACTGTAGACTTACATGTTGATGGTGTGAATTTATGAAAACAAATAACTTTTTTAGAGAATTACTAAAACTTTTTCTTGATTTCTTCAATTTTATTTCAACTGGTACTTTATTCCAGAAATTGCTACCTAGAAAAGAAAGTGAAAATTGGCCTTCAGTTGTTTTTATTCTTGTAAGATTTACTTGTTGGCCTTTCTTATGTCTAGTAGGATAATTGTGCTCAATTAGGTTACAATAATCTTTTGTTGCGTTGAATAGCGAACTTCTAATTGCAGCGGTCACACCAATCAAAACACTCCTGACCGATCAAAACGAATACGTTATTATCAATGCAATACCATCGATCGCTTTGCTCTGTTTACTGGGTGTGACTGTGACATCAGGGTTAAAGAACGAACACAAACCATACCCTAACTTCATTTACCTCTTTCATTTGATCAAGGTGATGACTGGATTCGATTGGTGGTGCCCCGTTCTCTTCCACGGTTCCTCCGTTACACTGCACTCTTCCACGGATCGCATCATTCGTTACCACATCCTTCTCCCCATGCACCCCTTTACCAGCCACGCCCTTCTCTTCGGGTACCCCTTTATCGACCACGCCCTTCTTCTGGTCGACCTTCTTCTGGTCACCCTTGTTCTGGTCAACCGGTGTCGAGTTCTTCCCGCCCAAACCGTCTCTCTTGACGTCATCCACGGGGAGGATTACCTGGGAGTTGACCTTGCTTCCCTTGTCATCATTGAATATCCCGTTTGCGATGCCGACGTCATCGCGATCGGCGAGCAGTACCTTCTTCGCGTTGTCGTGTTCGCCACCACCATCAGTGTTATCAATCGCCGATGATTGATTCTCGCTATGGCCGTTGGTGAGAGGGTTGGTAGGAGTCGGAGAAGCTGGTGGAGTGATGCTGTCTTCGTCTGATGTTTCTTCCCGGTAACCTGGTGGCTTCGATACCTTGAAGTTCGATATTGACCGATCCATATTGTTTGTTGACTTCTAATCGCATTGATGCTGAAAAAAAAGATCTAACGGGATCAATGAAGTCTTCGGTAGGAGTACATAATTTAATTGCATTTATTCATTTTCTTTGCTTCAAACTTGAACCAGTGTAGGGTATTTGCTAATTTTACAACCCCATACACTGGTATTATGAACATTCGTTGTATAATATTTAGAATAATAAAACATTAATAATGAAGAAGTGAACGTGCAAGGTTATGCAAATAGAGTGCGTGAATGCAATGGCGTTTTTCAAAGCCCTGAATCTAATTTGCATGACTTGAGTAAAAAAAAAAGAAAGGGAAAAAAAACAGTGACTCTTGATGAGAACGAAAAAATAATTCATTTTGAGTCTATTTAAATCTTTTATGGGTCAATTTGTTGGCTCTGAAAATCATTTCGTCTCAAATATTACGAGTGCGCTAAGCGAGCGAGCAAAATGTGTTAGAGACGTTTAAAATCATTGTACATTATCAAAATATAAATTACATGCCTATCAGTCACCACTTACCTTACAGAATCGAGTTAAATTCTGAATAAATACATTCGATATTTTATGTTTATTTTGAAATTATTGTCTTATTTCCACAGTAAAAAATAGTTTAAAATTATATCTTATAGTGATTCAAAGGGGAGGTTTGAGGGGGAAACGAAGCACAGAAGAAAGATTACATTATTTTGATTTTTTAAGAAAAGAGCAAAATTGAAGGAAAGAAAATATGTCACGTATTCATTTGTAACTTTCTAGACCCTTTAAAGACTTGGGTACTATAAGGCTGGGATAACCGAGGCAGGTTATTGGAAGGGCTCCCTAAGTTCTCGGCTATCAATAAAGTCCGATTATCAAATTTATTTGATACAAGTGATATTTCTACTTGGATGCACTTATATATTTTTTTAGTAAAGATTTGTTTTTCTTAACGTACCATGTGGAAACGCGGGCTTAATCTGTAATTATACATGCGGGGATTGCAAATTTGATGTGCAAAACTGAAAACCCGCGCCCTCTACAGTGCGTTTCAGAAAAAAAGGTAATCCAAATCTAAAGGGCTGATATTCAAAGCATATTTAATTTTGTGACATTATTGTGCATGATTATGAAAGAAAAATCCATCAGCTTTCCATTGATACCTTATTTTTGCCATTTGCGCTACGCATGACTGAATTAATTATTGTTGAGGACAAAAAGTGCAGAGACCACTTTTCCAAGTTTTTTAAAACTTGATGAAAAGGCAGATGCTGATGTAAATACTTTCATCGATGTCTGAGCTGGCAAACATCTTTTGATTGGACCCTTTTTCTTCCAAAGGAATGTAAATAAGTGAATGTTCTTGCAAACCATGAACGAGGAGATCGTACCACAGTTGGACCAACATTTGGAGAGACAGTTGTGAGGAGTGTACAGGCATCTTTGGTTGATTCAGGATGGCGCTCATGCCCATCGTTCCAGCATCATTTGTGATAGACTCAGAGAACTCTTTGGACATTGCGTTGTTGCCCTCAACCGTGGCATTAAAAGGCCACCAAGAGCGCCTGACCGCACGCCCTGTGATTATTTCCTTTAGGGACACTTAAAAATAAGGTTTTTGCAACTCTTCCCCAAGATTTTGATGACTTGCAGGGCCGAATTCGATATGAGGTGGATGCTTTGCACAATGATTACCATTACCATTGGTGAGACGGGCTGTCCAAGATATCCTTCCATGCTTCTGGCTTGTTTTCAAAGGAGAGGAGGACATGTTGAAGGTGTGGGGCAACAAGACCAGGTCCATAATAGGACATCAATTTTTCACTCATCATTTCAGAGAAATGCCTCAAGTAACACTTCATTCCAAAAATAACTTTGGAAAACATATTATTTTATCAAGTGCATATTTTACCTACTTTACCAAAACTTGGAAAAAGTGGTATCTGCACCTGTTGTTTTCAACAGCGATTGATTTGGTCATCCGTGGCACAAATGGTACAAATTTGGTATCAATTGAAAGCTGATGAGTTCTTCATTTATATCCATGCAGAATAATTTCACAAAATGAAATATGATCCGAATATCAGCCCTCTAGATTTGGATTACCTTTTTTTCTGAAACGCACTTATAATAATTACTGTAGTATTTTTTTTCTCTGAAGGTTTTCTTTTGTCTCATCTTGTTCTCGATGTTTTATTTTCTTTTTGGGGACAGCTAAAGGGTGATGAAAAAGCTAAGAATAATTCAAAATAAGAAACAATTGAAAGATACATAAATGTTTTAGGACCAAGAGCACATGTCGGATGTAATGAACTTGAAAAGGCAGGATTACTTCATGTAGATCAAAGATCTAAACAATTAGTATTACACCACGTGTATAAGATATTCTATTCGGATACATTAGATCATTACATAGCAAATAATTTCACCCGTGTATCAAATATCCATAGGTACGATACTCGAAATAGTAATTTTAATTTGGTATTACCAAAACGTGAAGGTCGTATAGGGAACACTTTTTATTTTAATGGCATCCAATTTTTGAATGCTCTTCCTAATCAAGTAAAAGCTGTTAAAAAAATTCCTCACTTGAAGAGTGCATTAAAGAAGCACCTCAAACTGGAATCTACTCGATAACAGTATTACCAGTAAAAAAATCACACATTTTGTTCAGCTGGTTTCTAGTATTGTAGTTAATGTAGGGTATGTTAAAATGTAATCTTGTTTCAAATATTAGGAATATTATTGTTTGCTTCAGGCGTTTGCAAATTATTTGACTGATGGATATGTATTTTTTTTACCATATGCCAGTACTTGTAGTTTATACTTTTTGTTGTTACAATATATTAATGTTTTATACTAATAATATTAGGACCCCATTGGAAATAAGCCTTTCGGCTTTCTTGGGCTATCATGTCAAGGTATTCTTCTAATTCATTATAATCACCTGTGATATTGTTGACGAATAAAATCAATCAATCAATCAATCAATCAATGATGGAGATCATGTTCGCCACTACTTATAACCATAACCAACAGATTGTGTTTCTGAAACACCCTTACCTGTATTTAATTTGGGGACCTCCCTTCTATACTTTTGACAGTTTGAAAGTTGCCTATGTGGCATTACTAATATTTGGTTTTCTCTAACAATCTAACATTTTTTGAAGGACAAACAAAGGTTGAACAACCATTATCGAACCGAACAATAGAAGAAATGTTAGCTTACAACGTTCGCACGGTCGCTAACAAAACGACTGCTGAATTTTGTCAACAATGAGAGAATTCCCATTTTACGAACTTCTATTGTGATTATATTTTTACTAAGAGAGACTTCCTTATTTTAGGTTACACGATGTACATCAAAAATACAATTATTCAGCCTTTGACATTTTTTTTGGGGGGGGGGGGTGTACCTCCTTCCATCCAATGCTATATCAAATAGATTTATCTTCATTTTTAGTAATATCAGTCTGAAAAGTAAACCGAGTTTGAAACATAAGCACTGCGTGTAATCCTTAGAAAAAATCTTCTTTTTGGCTATAATTCACTTGAAATGTTTTATTTGTTTATATATGAAGACAATAATCACGTTAATTTCGTGCTGGCTGGCTGACGAATCAAAATTTCATTAAAACCTACTACTACTACTACTACTACTACTACTACTGCTACTACTACTACTACTACTACTATTTCTACTACTACTACTATTACTACTACTATACTACTACTATTACTATTACTAATATTGCTACTATATACTACTACTACTACTAATACTAATACTAATACTACTATATACTACTACTACTACTATTAATATTGTTTATATTACTAGGGCCTAAAGTACTATACATACGAGGTTTAATTAACATCATGAATGCAATTCCAATAATTATAATGATACAAAATATACTTTAATCCTTCATAATTTTGACAACAGTTTCCATCGGCTCCTTTGGCACATCGTTTTTACTTTTGGATTTCGTTTATTCTACAAGGCCCGCGGTTGTCAGAAATTAATTGATTTTTTCACCTTTCTTTTCGATTTGAATTGGACTAAATTGACTTAAACACGAATTGTTGGTAAAAAATATTTCTTTCGGAAAGCAGTTTATACATCACTTATGTATTTCAAAATGCGGATCAATAAACGTTGCTAGCTAATTTCATGATTTTTGTTACAATTTCTTGAACTTTGAGCCATGGTATTGCTTTTACAGTCTTGTCAATCATATTAATATACTATTAGTCATATATATTTATTTTTATGTTGTTGAATTATTAAAAAAATGGATGTTAAATAAATGATATTAAATTATAAATGTTTAACGTAGTATTAAATTAGAAGAACGCTCATACATGTTGCAAAATGCTTTTCATTGTGGTCATGAACAATAATGATCATCCGCTTTTTAAAAAGGTTTATTAATTTCCCACCGTCATTGTTTTTTTTCTGGGTGTACCTGTCAGGTCATATGGGCCATTAAATCAATATTACTTGGACTCTGACTTGTTGCTTCTTTAACATCCCATTAGTACATAATTATATACTTAGTACCTATATTTAGCTCAGCTCCACTTTTAACAAGTTTCTACTGTGTGCATGAATTAAGTTGTTTCCATGTATTCATAATTATCTTTTCCTGAGAAAAAAAAGATAAACTCAATGTCAATAGAAAAATCATATCTCCTATAAAGTACATCGTGTTACAATTTGAATGGTACCTGATTAACCTTAGCCTTAGCATGCTGAGAGTATATTTACACATATCAAGGTCCATTCCCATCTAATATTTATATGAAAACATATGATCTTACACTATTATCATCGATACATGGTATACGAGCGCGATTATCAATAGACTATTGATAATAAGATTTTGTTTTATTATGAATACGATTCAAGTTAATACAAGACCCAAGATAATCTTTCATAATATACAAATATTTGCAATTAATTTATAGTTGTGATATGGATATATGCAACATGCAGGAGAGTTAATGTCCCTTCTTTTCACGGTTTTCAAAGAAAATATGTATTGCGCTATCTTTGTGCCAAGACTCTAATATACAAAACACAAACTTCGGTAACTCATCCAGGCAGAGGTGGCTCTAGGGCACAGCCGATTTTTTGTTTTTTTAGTTTAATTTTTAGTTTTTGTTTCTCACTGCACTATCCATGTTACGATATTGGCGTATTGTGAGCACGTGCGCTCTTCACTGCTAACATTAAATAGGATAGGGGAAAGTGGGCATCCTTGACTGACTCTTTACTATCTGCCTTGATGTACAAATCTCCGATGATCTTTCAAGTCTTCTCTAAGAGACCCCGATACCTCATGTACTGTGATCTAGTTCACTCTATGAAAATACTTTCTCATCATATAGTCTAAAATATATTTACTTCTATTTATAGTTCTACGCTATAATCCTAATAACTTTAGTTGCCTTACGAGTGCCAATGCCAGCCTGATATCCCAACTGAACATATTCTTTAAAAACCCTCAGATGTTGCTGCACCATTTTCCGTATTGTGAAATAAAATCGAAGTATAAACTTTGATTTATTGTGTATCAAAACTTCCAGTAAGGAAGTTTGAGTAATCTTGTGGCATTCGTTTTGTTTGGTATCGGAATCATGATGAAGTTTTGTATCAGTTCCGAGTTTCGTGTTAACAAAATCTCTCCACAGTTCTTATCCCATGATCGCCCAAACATGCCGAAGTACGCTACTTAAAAAGTTAAGTTGGAAAGATATTTAGAAAGTCAGAAGTTCCTGCACATGTTCTTCAATTCAATTGCCTTAGGAATTTCAGAGCCAAGTAAAGGTTGACTAAGATCTCGGTCTAATTTTTGTTTAGGCATACATCATGTGCTTTTGCCGCTTTATCATCATGAATGTGTTCTATCATGTCAAAAGTACTTACCAGCTGTTTGCTATATATTTAAATTACTTCATGGGACAACTTTCATCTTTCTTGGGCTCCAAAATAAGTATCAAGAAAAGTAATTATTCTCTTCGTAATTGCCAGTGTAGGATTAGTCTCGAAAAACCCAAAACAAATTTTATAAGGGACGGCGGTCTCTATACAGTGCGTCCCACAAAAAACGAAACCGAGATTTAGCGATGATTTATCATAACTTAATCACAAATAAAATAGACAAATGACCTACCATTGTAAAGCTTAGAATCTCCTCTTTCATCTGAAATTACTTAGATTATTTCTCATTCACGCATGAGTGAGCAAAAACAATTTGAAGAGGCGATACCAAACAGTCATTTGGCGGGCTGTATCTGGGTTTCAAAAAGAAACCCACATTTGTAAAAAAAATCAGTATCTGCTCTCTAATTTGATACCTCAATTACAGAAAATGGTCAAGAAATAACAAAGTTCTGGTTGTTTAAAATAAGGCTTGAATTTCAATAATTTCATAAAATTAAGAGGTTCTGCAGGCTAGCGTTCAAACTCACTTGACACTCCGTTTTGTTGACGATCAGCCATGCATGAAGTCTTTTGTTAACCATGCGATTGCTTCTGTGGGAAACCGGTGAAAAAACGTTTATTTAATGAAATTATGGAAATACAAGCATTGTTTCGAGGGAACATAACTTTTTTACTTCTTGACCATTTTTTGTGATTAAGGTATCAAATAAAAGAGCAGATATTGAACTTTTTAGGCATGTGATTTTCTTTTTGAAATTCAGATACCCCCCGCCAAATGAGTTTTTGGTATCCTTTCTTCAAATTGTTTTTGCTCACTCATGCGTGAATGGGGAATAATCTAAGTAATATCAGATGAAAAAGGAGATTCTAAGCTTTACATTGGTAGGTCATTTGTCTATTGTATTTGTGATTAAGTTATGATAAATCATCGCTTAATCTCGGTTTCGTTTTTTCTGGGACGCACTGTATAGGTATTCAATTATTAGTATTACCCGTCAATTGGATCAATTCTATTTATGAAATCAGTTAATCCCATCGACTTCTAACTCATCTGCCGGGGGGGGGGGCTAGAAAATTTCAATAATTTCTCTTCGCACTGCGGTTATATGTAGTTTTACTTATTTTTTTTTTCATTTTGATATGTATGTTTTTTATGTGTTACTCTAACACTTTTAAATATTTTCGTATTGTCTCACTTTTACATGTTTTTCAATGTTCACGGACATGCTGAAAAGCAGTCTGTTATGACTAAATGTAGGTTTTACCGTGCTTAAATAAATACAATACAGTGATGTGGCCCATTGTATTCATGATATTTCAAGAATGCATAAATTGTGCATTGGTGTGCAATGGATAGTATCGTGTAGGCACTGCGAATCCCTGAGTTGAGAGTATATCCCCCCCCCCCCCACACACACACACAAACTCACACACTGAGAAAAATGGATGACACCATATAAATATAGACCACCCTCAACTTTCCAATCAAAAAATAAATTAATAATTTTCATATCAATCAAATGGCACTAATAAAAAAAAAATAAAAAAACGTGTGAATTCATCTTTAAATGACTTGTAATTTGAATGATATTTGGCACAATTTTGGAATTATAGTAACGCAGAATCTCTAGCTCGGTCGCTCCGCTCCCTTGCTTATTTTCAACTGAATAATTTGATTTTTTTCCCTCCATGGCCTCATTCATTTTGTTCTAATTCTTCCTGCTGCATCACGATAAATTATTTATGAATTGTGTGATTACATGTGCTTTCGCTTGAACAGTCAATAAATGCTTTAAATATAATGACGTAAAGGGGGGGGGTATTCAATCGAACATGGGGACACATGCATCATGAAGGCGGGCCATGGGCTCAATTCCAAGTTCGAAAACCAATATGCTTTTTGCCAACTTACAACGCAATGCGGTAAAGTAGTTCTTAACCACCATGGTCAGAGTAATATCAGACATCGGTGTTCCTTCGTGTTCGCCTCTCGGACCTCTTTTCTTCATTTCACAAATCAATGAATTGCATAAATTGAATTAATCAAGTTAGTTGTACAAATCGGACCAGTGGTATTTTGATGGAATGGGGAACCTATGGGTTCATGCATGTCCTTACGATATCCAAGGATACAGGAGACCAGTGGCGTATCTAGACATTACAAAACCAGTGGCAAACAATGTAATTGAGTCACCCCATCTCACTTCTCAATTACACTAACAAATTGCGTTCTAGAATTAGCAAGGGGTAAAAGTGACCAAGCGTGGAAATTAAATTCATTTTTTAGACGTTGAATCCAATGCAATTCTTTTTCGATTTTGCGTCCCTTAAAGTGCCGCCCAGGACTCGTGCCGTTACCAGTCATACCCCTCCCCGCCCTCAAGATACGCCACAGTATCAGACAATCGTTAGAGTTTTGGGCAAGTGACCTATACATCAGTGGACGCGGAACTGCTTTGAAAGGGGGTGAGCAAAAAGGGAGGGGGTAACCATGCAAACAAAAATCTCATTAAAAAATGTTCATTTATACGTGTTTTTTTTACACGCATATATGTTTTTAAAGTGGGGATAGGAGCCCCCCCCCCCCCACCTCCAATTTCGCGGCCCCTGTTTACTGGCGAATCATAATTTTGAATCAGAACCAACGATGGCGGCTGTTCTTGATTGGATAGCCATTTTACAAAATAATTATGGTCAGTCTCATTAGTGCCCCAATCATGCCCTAAGGTTAGCGATAGAGTGAAGATTATGGAATTCTTTCAAAAGTTGGATACAAATTATGCTTAATATGAATATTTCCCATAGGAGCAATTAAAGGCGTAGCAAATATCACGAAGCCATTGTACACTGTATTATGGAATATAATAGAAGTACATAATTGTAGTGGAATAACCTAACTCATTTTATATATAAAAACCATGTGCATAATGGACAGGATGCCCATGCAGCCCCTCTAATTGATTAATGAAAATAATGAGATTGAAACTACTCAAGATCAAAACATCAGAATCTATTACCAGGTGTTAGACTTTGAAGTTCTATCTGCCGCATGTAACTACAATTACGATGACTGCACTCTGTATATCGTTTAATCACGACAAATCTTTAGCAACCATATTTGGAATGATAACAACGACAAGCGCAATAAAATATCAATGACATGAATGAGGCAACTTATTCATACAAAAATAATATTAGTACAACGTACCTTATTTTTATTTACCATTAGCTCGTCTAGATTTCTGTCCTACACACGCTGTGTTTTTTTTGTTGTATGAACAGGAGTATTACTAGTTGCTAAGAGTCATTATCGATTATACCGAGGGGAAATCCCCCAAATACAATCTGTATAGTTCGCACGCGTTTGCACTTTACACAATGCCGATCTTTGCTTGGAAGAACGCGAACGCTTATTTACGACGTTAGTTGATTTGGGGAGACTTTTGGGCCCGTCGTCATGGTCTTAAAACTCTGTCCTGCAATGCAAATTGTGTGACATGAGATTTTTTTTCGTTTCGCATCTGGAACGGAAACATTCAATTTGCGTTTCGTGTGCAAAATTCTGGTTGGTACTATGGTAACAGCGATATATCCGATTTAGGACGACTTTCTAAATCCACATTTGGTTCCTCCCAGAGCTCGAGAGGCCGCCCAAAAATATTCGCGCCCGGGGGGCCCACTTCCATTGAAGAGTGGATACCAGGCGCAACCACGCGTAAAAAGGAAAAGAGTGGGTAAGTAATTTACGTATAGGCCTATGTAACGTTATAAAGGTGTCAAAATGATGATTAAAATACTGAAAAAAGGGATATATTTCCAATACTTGTAGGGTTTCACAAGCCAAATAATTGTTAAAAGATGCATTTTCATAATCTGGAAAAGACTTGCTTCCCTTGTTTAGGATACTTTTCGAAACCCCATGGTCGTGCCTGGTATCCACTCATCAATGGAAGTGGTCCCCCAGGAATTTGAATCTAATCCCCATTTCTGGGGAGAGTAAAACATAATGCCCATTACATCGTGTGCTAGAGGCGTATCTTTTGTGTAGAAGGAGTAAACAAAAGAAACAAAAGAAACCCGCATGTTCAAACGTATTGCATACGCTGTGTACATATCAACGCATGCGAAATGGGTTCGGCTGGAGAGGTGATCTGACCCATGGAATCAATTGCCAGTCATCCACCAATATTCCACATTAAATGCAATATCGATTCGATGGACTGTAATGATCTATATCTAAGCCTTAATTCAGTAAGTTTTTCCTCACTCAATATGTACTCGATTTGTTTGAAAAACCACTTTCTTATCCATGTCATATTCTATTTTAGGTCCTGCATTTCGAATATCTCCAACCATCAGTCGTAATACATGCATGTATGGTGCGGGTGTCACGGGAAAGAATTTTGCACACGAAAAGCAGATCTGTAGGGCCTGTAACCCCACTGTAACACAAATCTTAGCATTGATTGTAGAGCAGTTTTCTACGGTTGATTCTATTGACTAGAATGTACAATCAATCTTAAAAATCAAGTGTATGATTAAGCGTCAACTTTTGTGTTAGGGGACCCTAATATTAGCGTCCGTGAGGATTGCGAAAGGTGGCAATTAATACCTTTTGAGCACTTTTAGTGCATTTTGGCGCATAAAATGCTACTGTTAGCATTTTTATTTCGAAATTCATGTTCTCCGCATTATACCTCAGTCACATTCGCTCTACGGCGGCCGCACGGCGAGTCGAAAACGGTCGTTTTGACATTTTTGTGTTAGCTACATATAGGTGGTTTGAATAAAAAAAATATCAATAAAACGGCTGTTTTCGACTCGCCGTTCGGCCGCCGTATGGAGCAAATTGGACTGAGGTACATGTTATTAATTTGTGATCCCAGTAAAAACCGCACTTCTTTTTCCTTATTTTTATTGTGATTCGAAGGTTTATATATTAATTAAACAAGTGGTGAATATAATAATTTTTTTTTTCAATTTTCGAGTCGATTGATTTGATAAACATAATTTCCAAAGTACCCCAACCGAAGAGTAAAATTTACAACTTATTTGGCGCAGCTCCTCTGTCTATATTTGCATTCGAATTGTTGGCCTAGCGATCAGTGTCGTAATGGGCCAAAAATAAATTGAAGGGATAAGGCCGGATAAGGCGTATGGGGAAAATTTTCTTACGAACCGAGAGGGAGCAAAGTGAGCGAGCAAACATTTTTACTTTAATGCAAGAATTTAATTCTTTGATAGATTAAAAAAGAAACATTAGGAAATATATTGTTTCACCCTTTCCTCCCCTCTTTCACTTTTTTTTTCTTGGTAGTGAATCTTTTGAGAGATCCACAGCCTCGCAGTCCCGCCTGTAGGCCAGTGGTATCCATAATTTGTCCTAACATGACAGTCGTATAGCCAAATAATTTGTTTCTTTCCGACACAGATAATGACGTCACCGAATTCAGACTGGTGAGAAGCCCAATAACGCATATTTTCTCGAGCAAATATTCAGCTGACTTGCTGTGGAAATGCATTAAACTTAAACTGATATGCTAAAGGGGTTTCGATTTATCAATATAATTTTTAGCTTCGGTTGTGTCCTATAAACCTGAAAGTTCATTCTAATATGCCATATTATATTGAAATCTACTTGCTCACAAATATGATAGCACGTGTTCCTTCCTTGCATTAAAGCCGAGATGTAGAGGTCATTAGGCTTTTGGATTAATCAATAATTACCACACAGTGTAACTGCCCTCATTAACAAAGTATATTCATGCCAACAACTCGTTGATGATATGCAGGTATACAATTCAAGATCGTGTCCGTATACCAGCATTTAGGTGACCATATTTAGGAGTCGTATACAATTTTAAAAACTCCAGGACTTTCCAAAGTAGGAAAAAAAAATCCATTACTCATCGATCTTAGTGCAAACTAAACTCAAGCTTTATCAGAGCTTTGTCCTTTCCATTCTTCTATGTGGGGCAGAATGTTGGAGGATGACTATCAATGACATCATTGAGCTGTCAACCTTCCACACAACAAATCTCAGGAAAATATGCAGGATATTTTGGCCACAAACCATAACAAATGAAGAACTACTAATAGATGTACGATGAAGAGCATGCAGCAGGAGCAGATCTTACTTGAACGACGATGAAACTGGATAGGACATATCCTGAGAGGAGAGACTGACAGCATTTCAAGAGTAGCCTTGCATTGTACACAAGAAGGAAGAAGAGAGGGAGACCCAACCACCTGGCGTCGTATACTGTTACCTGGGGGAGTTTCCATAATAAAGCCCAGAAGCGCCAGAAGTGGAGATCCTTCGATGCTGCCCTACATGCCAGGAGGGAGTGTTCAGAAGAAAGCCCAGAACCGCCAGAAGTGGAGATCCTTAGTTGCTGCCCTACATGTCAGGAGGTAGTGTTCAGAAGAAAGCCCAGAACCACCAGAAGTGGAGATCCTTCGTTGCTGCCCTACATACCAGGAGGTAGTGTTCAGAAGAAAGCCCAGAACCGCCAGAAGTGGAGATCCTTCGTTGCTGCCCTACATGCCAGGAGGTAGTGTTCAGAAGAAAGCCCAGAACCGCCAGAAGTGGAGATCATTCGTTGCTGCCCTACATGCCAGGAGGGAGTGTCAAGAACATAGCCCAGAACCGCCAGAAGTGGAGTGCCCTACATGCCAGGAGGCATGACGGGCAGTAAGTAAGATAGTGCAATCACTGCGATGTATTCAAAGTCAGTCTGATAGCAATATAGGCATTACGGGAGTGTTAATCACGGGCGGCGGAGTTGGAAGGGGGGCACAGAAAAAAAAGGGCACATTTTCTTTCGAAAAGGGCACTTTATCTTAAAACAAAGGGGGTGACTTATCTACCCCCACTTGCACGACTCATGAAACTTAATACACATACGGAGAGAGGGGTGGGGTAATGATCCAAGGAACCCTAAAGGGATGAGAAATCTTAACAAATTTACCCTACTCTGCATTTTTTTTACTATGGCTTCTTTCTGAATATTGGTCTATCATAAGGCCTGGAAACTATTATGATTTATGTAAATGTAAGGTGCAATTAATGATATTACTGATTATGGTAATCCCATTATTTCATGAAGTACTATCTTTTTTGCATTTGTTCTAAAACATCCATTATGTTTGATGATAGAAAACAATGACTAGATACTCAAAACGGCTTAAGAATTCGAACGAATCCACGAAGTGTCAGTATACCACTAGTATTGAATCCGCTTACGTTTTCCTCTGCGCAGCGTCTGGTTTCGAATAGCATCAGCCTTGTATTCCTCGAGATAATTATAATTATGTGAAATTCATCAATTTAAATTGTGATTTCCAGAATCATAATATGAAAAAGGGACGCCATCAGAACATAAAAAGACTAAACATTTTAACAAACTAGAAAAGGAAAGGATCATTTATCAAAATAGAGCATTTATAGAGGTTAAAAGAAATGAATTTCATTATCAAAAGATAAAGAAGTAGCAAAAGGGGCAAATCATATTTTGAAATGGATTAAAAGATGCACTTGCAGAAGAAAGCAGAACGCTGAGTAAAGAAACCGGGAGCTGCTCATCTGACACGAAAAGTGTGGCTTTTAAGAACAAGCACCTATGAGAAGGCCAAGGGCCACTCGTTAACACATAAAACGGGTCCTTCTCAGGTGAAAGGGGAATAGAACATATTCGTGAGGGGCACTTTTTCGAGTAAAACAGGGCACTGATACGAGAAAGGGCACCTATAAGAAGGCAAAGGGGCACTTGCTATCGGCATAAAACGGGTCCCTCTCAGGTACGAAAGGGGCACAGAACACGTTCGTAAGGGGCACTTCAAAAAGTGGCACAGTGCCTCCCGGATCGCCGCCCCTGTGATTAATGCAGGGAGTTACTCCCTGGTTAATGACATTGATAAACTGAACAAAAAATGCTGCGAGTATTCAATTGAATTTGGCATAATTTGGGGGATATTATTATCATATACATGCACCCTTACTTTTGGCTTCGGGGAAAAGGTATTTTCGATTTTTAGTATCGTCGAGATTCCGGAAAAACCCCTTGAGGACACGTACGATCTAAAACTTCTCTTCTTTATTTTTTAATCAAATTGATATATTTTCGCTAAATAATGCTTTCGTGGTACAAATTTTCCCGAATGAAGGGAAACAAACAACAACTTGTTAGATTATGAAGACACTTTGATCTGTTGCGTGCAAAGCATCGGAGGAGATATGTCAACAAAATGTGTTTGCGTGGAGCCAAAATTAAGAATCATTATAAAAAGGAAACAAAGTGAGGATGACTTTGTATTTTTAATTTTTAAAAAGCATTGAAACGAATCGGGTTTTGAAAACACTGGATCAAACTTGAATGCACACATTCCATAACTTGTTCCACCAGAGACCAGTTGCAGAAAGACTTACAAGGCAAATCAACTTCAAAAATCAAACGCTCCTTGGTATTCAGCCAAAACATAATGAGGGACTCTTTCTGCAACGGGTCCCAGTTCAGTTGATTTGTCAGAGCATGGACCTACTAGTAGAAGGTCCATGGTCAGAGTACATTAGATGGTATGTGAAGGTTAGCATGATCGTAAGACCAATCGCGGAAGTGGTTTACGGTACACCATGTGTAAAGTCCTGGAAGGACCGAGATAAAAGTGGGTAGAAATAGAAGTGAAAAGGAAAAGCG
The DNA here is from genome assembly GCF_037042905.1 of Lytechinus pictus. Lineage (NCBI taxonomy): Eukaryota > Metazoa > Echinodermata > Echinoidea > Temnopleuroida > Toxopneustidae > Lytechinus > Lytechinus pictus. Next base: position 19,205,201 of record NC_087262.1, on the reverse strand, counting down.
AAAAATTGAGGTTGGGAAGTAAAGTGTTCTTTTCGAAATGAGCGTAGTCCTTAAAAGGACTGTAAACCAGAATGATTGGAAAGCTCAGTAGTAGGCAGGGTGAGAGGCTTGAGTAGAAGGCCTGAGTAGATGAGAGAAGGCTGGCTTGAGTCGGCGAATTGAGTTGAATAGCAGTTAGTAGGAGGGTAGTAGAAGCAGGAAAGAAGACTCTTCAGGAAATGCGCCGGATTGGACTACATTACTTTAGAATTCTACGTCAGACATCGTAAATCTTGAAAAAGCCACTAAATACTGAAAGGTGATTCTTCAAAGCAGAACAGAACATTTCATAACCCCTCTCTGATTGTACGTGCGGTTTCAATCAACCTTACTTTGGTAGCTTTCCAAAACCTAAAAATCCTAAAAAGGATAAATCAAAATGCTGGTAATTTTGGACGATTTGGCAAGCGCAGCATACAGTACTCGATAAGCTCCATATCAAATGAACTTTCCTGTTTTGCCCTTAGGTGCTTCAGAATCGTTACTTATTTAGCCAACAGGACGTGACGCACACACAGACACACCCATTGGTTGAAGCATGTAGGTCAGTGGCGATTTTCAGTAGGATTTTCCACAGGGGGGGGGGCAAATTCGTCCGCCAAAAAATTAGACAAGCAAAAAAAAAAAAAAAAAAAAAAAAAAAGGTCTTCAACCACAAATTAAGGATTTCGTACCAGAAAAAAAATTGACAAGCAAAAAAAAAAAAAGGTCTTCAACCACAAATAAAAGATCTCGTCCGCCAAAAAAATTGACAAGCAAAAAAAAAAAGAAAGAAGGTCTTCAACCACAAATAAAGGATTTCGTACCAGAAAAAAAATTGACAAGCAAAAAAAAAAGGTCTTCAAGACTCGTCAGGGGGACAGGGATATGTCCCTTGCATGGGTTGTGACTCGTCAGAGGGGGCAGTCTGCCCCCCCCCCCCCCCGTAGGTACGCTAGTGATGTAGGTCCATGGTTGAAGGGAGAGGTGCCCGCAAGCTTTGACGTTAGAACGAGATGATTTTTCTTTGGCATCATTAGGTATTGTCATTTCTGTTCTTATAGACCTATTATAATTGCTGTTGCTGTTAATATTGTTGCAGTCAATTACATCCCCGTCTCCCGGAAAGGATTGAGACTCCTCGATTATTCTGAGAGCCGGTCATGTCTAAAACTCCTTCCCATTTCCAGCATGAATTCCTCACAAGAGAATATCTTTAAACAATCTTAGTCTGGTCATAATTAAGGCCAAGTCCATCCAGACAAAACAAAATAAATCATGTCTGCACATTCTCAATGCTGCTATTTTTTTTACTTCAAGCGGTGACATCCTGTGTGACTGGCCATATCGAAATCGTTGAAATTCTACTTTATTTTTTAATTTTCTTCCTTTATATCCGCCCCAGTGCAGCTGGGTCCCAAAGACTGTAACGAACGTAATGCTAGGGATCCACGCTGGCGTGCATGACAAAATTTATGCCGTTTACACAGCGTTATAACTTGAAAACACTATATAGCTGCCTGTATCCATGATGTCCGGTCCGAGGGTACAAAGTTCCGGGCCCTGCCTGTTACATAGTTATGTTCAATGAAGTGTAACTTTAAGTATATGGCAAACTCCCGGGGAAATGAACCCCTAAACAAGTACAGCGATATTTTATTGTTATGTCACGGGTCCGTCGGTCGTCGGTTTTACCTTTACACACCATTTGGTTTAGTAGGCCTATACGTCTCCACCTTCCACACCTCGCGCAAATCGGACCCTTAACATGTAGTGTTGGGGCAAAAAGGACATCCTTTATAAAACATTTTAATTTTGTTTTATCATCCCCGAAAATTTGACCCTAAACACGTACCTTACATATAGATACCCTTTTTTCTTTTTTTTTGGTGTTTTGACACCCTTATCACGTTACGTACGTAACGTGCCCTATCTTGAAAAAGACATCCTTTTTACGTGTTTTTTTTGGTCGCGCATGGTATCCACTCGTCAATGTAAGTGCCCCCCCCCCCCCCGGGGGCAAAACTATGTGTAAACATTTACAACCATGGCTGTATGTAGACATTTTTCGCTAGGAGGGCAGCACGAGTTAACATTTAAAGAAAAAAATGAAATCGAGAGAGCGAAGCGACCGAGATTGTCAATGGGGTGCTTTTGCATTTTTAAAGTGGAATTGAAGGATTTCGTGCATATTTTTGGTGAATTTTGTAACCAGTTCCAGTAAAAAAAAAGAGTTTTCAAAATTTCTAGGGGGCAGCTGCCCCCTACCCCCCCCCCTCCCCGTAGCGTACGGCCATGGTTACAGTCGATTATAAATATTGAGCATATCTCTTCATGTTACACCCCCATGCAGGACTCGCGAACAGCCATTCATGTAAGTTCTTGCCCCTCCCTCTGCCCCGCTATAATGATACCCTGGGAGAATTGTAGTTAAAATGGTGAGTCCAGCATAGGTTGGTCTTGTGATTAGCAATGTCGGCTGTCTCAAGAGGCTGTCAATTGAAGTTATCAGTGGATGTCCTCTTAATATAGGTTTCCTCGCAACAGGGCCCGGTATAGGTTGAAAGCAATTAGCCTCAATTAGCAGTCACTTCACATGGCTATAAGGCCGCGTTGATCTTCCGATGTATCATGCATTCATCGCGTACTCAGGGAAGTGGCAGATAAATAGCATGAAGAATATCGGCCCGATGGCACTCCCTTGTGGCACGCCAGACATCGCTTGTGCGATACAGATGGGTAGACTTCAAAATGGCTCCGATTTGTGAAAAAAATCCCCACTCCATTTGTAGCTTAATTAGTGTAGCATGAGTTACTTTATTAAATGCCTTGCAGAAATCAAGCAGGATGACATCATGTTATCGTTCCTCGACCCATTCATTTTGACTAGTTCTTGGGTAGCAAGGATTAGCTCTGACTTGCATGAGCATCATTTCCTAGGCCCTTGATGAGCATCTGGCAGGATAGTGTTACTTTCAAGATGACTCATGACAGCACTGCAGACAATTTGCTAGATTATACTTCTCATGCAATATACATCAAGGTCCAACGTATGATGGTGCGCAGTCGCAGAAAAAAACATTCTGCGACTGCGCACACTTCAAAGGCACCTCAAGTATACCGCTAACTGTTTAAGTCGGAATTTATGTAGAATTTAAAAATACTACATACATTCCGCTAACTGTTTAAGTCGACTTAAACAGTAAACGGAATGTATGTAGAATTTTTACAATTCTACATAAATTCCGACTCTCCATAGAATTTTAAAATTCTACATAAATTCCGACTTAAACAGTTAGCGGTATACTCGAGGTGCCTTTGAAGTTGTTTCTTTTGCTTTATAAAATCTTCAAATTTCGCTTAGAATTCGGAAAATATATGGACTAAGGAACGAGGAGGACATTTTATGCAAAGCTAGCTATAATAAGCATGTATATGATAGCACTTTGCGGCCTTTGAACAGGTCTGGGAAATTGTCGAGAGTAAAAAAGCAATGTATCTTACGTACCTGGATTCGACTTTCCAAACCTTTTAGTGTTTGAAAGAAAATTATTGTACACTCGAGTATTGATCCATTTGAATGCAGTATTTCCTTTTAAGAATTGTCAATACAATTCAAAACTATCCCAATCCACAAAAGCACGAATTCACTCCACTCTCGACAGCTGCTAGTAATGATGCAAAATGTCTGTCGTTGTGCAACGTCAACACCCACTTTTCATACAGTCCTACCCGGGGATTCCCCCGTAAACCAGTTCGTAGTTCAACTCTGCGCATTATATGATCATTAGATTCTGCGCACATTATGATCAGAGATAGGTCATTGCACAAAAAAAAAACAATGCGTCGACGAACGACTGGTATTTCACAGTTTGCCGAGTACATTGTACAACATGATATAATATGCATTCAGGGTAGAAATGCAACAAATACCTTCATAGATGGTTAACTGGTGTGCTATTCTAGTCACCTGGTCTATTCAATTTATTCATCTTGCTATGTAAGTTATGCTTACGAAATACCTTGCTTTGAAATCTGCCTATCATAATGAAAAACGAAAGGTCATTTGACCAACATTGTCCAAGAAGTAATTGCGAACTGGTCTATTGCATTAATCGGTTGTATGTCACTACATAAAACAATAATAACTCGAAGTGCGAGGAACTATATTTGTTGTATATTGAATTGAAAACGGGCGGTTTTAGTATGATGGGGTGTCCAAACTTCGCGCACTTTTCAAAAATATTCATCAGGCTTAAATATTTTCACAAAATATTCATAATTTATACAAAACCAATTCAACAAATAGTTACCACATTGACGGCAAGATCGTAAACTATAAAATCATGGACGAAAATGTAAAGTAGGTCAAGGGGATTCGCCGGTATCGCGATCTCCAAATTCTATTCCGATCGTCGAATGCGCGCTGTGCTGGAAAACCGTTCAGAAAAAGTGTGACCTAACTTCGCGGACCAAAGTTTTTGTGGACATTTAAACAAAAACTCAAGCTCAAAAAGTGAAATATTTATATCAGATTGATGGCAAAATGCTATAGAATCGGTTAGTACCACATTTAACTCACATTTTTGATGATTTCTGCTTGCAAAATGGTGATATCGTGATGCTTGTTGAGAATATCAGATTTCTTCAAAACGGGCGCTAAACGTGACAAATTTGCCGATCTTTTGCCAATATTTTCATGAATACTGAACTCATCCTAAAGAAACTTGCACCAAAAGGTAATTTTAGGTCGCTTTTCACGTTGATGATGTCAGATTTTAAGGATATTGGCTAGTTTTTTAGATAATGACCGTCCGCGAAGTATGGACACGCGCGAAGTTTGGACTCACTGCCATACAACAGGATCATATATCTCGTTAAACAGACAATGCGAGCACCCGGAACAATGAAGACATAGTCCCTGAGCGAATTATATATCATAAAGTTATTAAAAAAATGTTTCTTATGTAATATAACATAACATAATTATTATTATAATTATAATGAACAATAATTTCTTCTTTCCCGGTACGTTTTTCTTCCTTTCTCCCTCTTTTCTCCTTTTCCCCGTTTTTTTTGGCCAGCCGTGCCCCCCATGCCCCCCGTAGTTACGCCACTGATTATGTGGGCCTGCTTTGTGGATATGTTTGAAACAATTTCTTAGTTTCTTCCATATCATGCATCTCGGGGGGGGGGGGGGAATGTCAAAAGTGAAATATAGGTAGGCCTAATCTAAACAATCATGTATGATGGAAAATAAATATAGGCATATTATATTATATAAACACTCTTTAAAACACACAAATATCAATCGAACGTTAGCGGGAGTATGTATGGTAGGGGGTCCTAAAGCTACGCGGGTCCTAAAGCTACGCACCACTCCAATGCGCATGCAATTTCAATTGCAAAATGCGCACTCTGTGTGTGGAGCTAGTGACTGCAGTGTGACGAACGATTCTTATTCAGTTTTTGTACACTAGGGGCTGCAATAAATCGCTAAATACAGAGAAAACCAGCAACTGTTTGGAATTTTGGAGTTACAATCACTTTGATTTCATATTTTCCTATAAGAATATGAACATTATTTAGAAGTTTAGGCACAGGAAATACTTTTTCTTTGCATGATAAATTGAGTGCGTAGCTTTAGGACCCCTCTATATCGGGCGGCAAAATCAAGAGGTGTTCGGAAAACACGGCGGGATTTTCGTATTAGTGAGTTTTGTGATATTTTCTTTTTGGTTATGAATCTTTACAATATTTAACACAAATTTGTGAAAGATGATTTGTTAGAATATTAAAATTGGCATAGTTTTCATCGTTTGTAAACAAAGTGCGTAGCTTTAGGTCCCCCCATCATACTTCTTTATCATGACTACTTAAAGGGATGGTCCGGGCTGAAAATATTTACATCTAAATAAAGAGAGTAAAATTCACAGAGGAAAATGCTGAAAATTTCATCAAAATCGGATAACAACGGAGTTATTGAATTTTAAAGTGTATCAATATTATTGTGAAAACAGTTATATGCACATTGTTACGATGATGTCATATCCCCACTTTCCCTTTTCTTATGTTATTACATGAAATCATATTTTTTCATAAATGTTTAAATGATGTGTCTCCATAATGATGAAATAAGTTGCGGCAATAAATAACTAATGTTCTTAATCAGTTGTCAATCCAGCTGTTTTAGTTCTTGGTATAATTTTTTTGAATAAACTTTATTTTACATAATAAAATACAAAAGAACAGGTGGGGATACGACATCATCAACCCATTTAATGAATATTCATGAAGACATTCCTAGAACTGTTTCACCAGAATATTGCAAATCTTTGAAATTCAACAACTTTGTTCTTTGCTATCAAATTTTGATCAAATTTTCAGCATTTTGCTCTGTGAATTTACTGTATTATGTGAGATATAAATATCACCAGCCTGGACCATCCCCTTAAAGTGATTGCCCCATTTTAAGGTCTTAAAAGGTCCCTTTTTCTAATCTGAATATCAAACATTTTCAGCTCGCGCTCCGGCCGCGCTTGCATCATTCGTTTAGTGAAATACGTATGGTCTTAGTGAATTCCTACAAACAAGCCTTAGAATGCCCCTCTTCAGTTCTGAATTTCCCATATATTCAGCTCGCGCTTCGCGCTCGCAATATTTGATTAGTGGGATGCGTATGATAATCATGATTACAATGACTACAACAAGTGTTTCGTGTGTTTAAATGTAATTCCAACAAAATCAGCAGGCGCTTGGCACTCTCATTAGATGACTATGGTGAGATATATTTATACTCTTAATGGATTCCTTAAAAAGAAAGTCCTTAAAATATCCCTGTTTGGTGTCAATATATACAAAAATTTCAGCTCACGCTTCGCGCTCGCATTGTTTGTTTAGCGAGACAGGTACGTATCATTATTACAAAAATGTGCTTATAATGTACCTTTTTAGGTCTGAATATCACAAATTTTCAGTTCGCGCTTCGCGCTCGCATTATTTGATCAGTGACATACATATCCTTTAATGGCACTGTCCTTATAATGTCTTAGGTCAGTATACCTATAGCAACTGAGCGCGCTTCGCGCGCTCACTAAGTGACTCCGTCAAATTTTTTGCTGGTGCCCCACCCCCAATGCCGTAAGAAGTTTAATTTATTAATAAATTTCTGGGTAGGCAAGGTACAGAAAATCGAGAATCAAAGAATACGAGCACAGAAGCCGATTCTCATAGAAATAGTCCTGTAGATTTATATTTGCTCACAGTATACCAAAGATGTCAAAAATATTCGTTTCCTTTCTTTTTGACAATTATTTGTTTATCTTCTTTCACGAATTGATATTCCACATCGGAAACAATTGTTCACAAACTATTTGAATAGCAAAAAAATAAGAAAAGGATGAAAATGAGTAATATTACTGGTATGTGGTATCCATTTCCTAACAAGGACTGTCGATTTTTATGTTCAGGAATGGATACTGTGGATGCTGCAAAACAAAAATCAGATGCAGTGTAGACTTATTTTGGATCCTTGCAGAAATACTCGAAATAAATCCAAATTGCTAATTGAATTTGAGAGATTAAAAATTGATGGTATCTTAAATAATCTACGACGTGAAATCAACTCCAGTATTTTCAGTCAATATTCAAATTGACATTTGTTTAATAATCATATAAAATTTTGGTTGTGGTTTATATTCTATTATTATTATGTATTCCTAAGCACAAGACTTAATCAAAATAGTCTCGCGATCTCTGCATGACTCCGATATTCTTATCTAAAATTATAAAATTAATTAAAAACATAAATGTATCATTATGTACAGACATAGGCCTACGTGTTAAACATGCTTTTTTGGTGCTAGGATAATCATGTACAACACCCCGGAATCGCACTACTTCCAACTTAGTGAAACTAGGTTGGACGTTCCTATAGTGCGATTCTCTGAGAAGGTATATTTGATTTCTTTAACGGAATAAAGTAAAAACATATGTTTTATCCCTAAGCAAGCCTCGTTCAATTTGTCTTCACTGGTTATTCGACAACTGGTTTAAATTCTATAAACGTTTCTGTTGATCTCTGGTAGGACAAACCGTGTTTTACTAGTTCATTTGTTATTTCTATTTTGTGATTTCTATTTTGAACAAGTCTACTATTACAATTACTATGACGCTATTAACCTTTGGCAAATGTTTCGACCCTTCAAAACAATGCATTGGAAATCCCCAAATGGATATTGCGAAACACCATTTCATTCAACCTGTCAATCATTACCATAATAACGGTCACAGACCAGTGCTTCTTGGTCAATCAAAACATGGATAACTCAATAAACTAAATGAAGTATTTCCTTTAATCGTGATTTGGCATTCGCTGCCTTATTAATACTACTGAATTGAATTTTAGATTCCCAATGTGGTCTTTGGTAGCAGAACAAAAGCTATAGAACTTGATATACTTTGTATTATAAATAATTATATTTGGTTAGGTCATTTGGATCACTATAACTGGAACAGAAATAGGTATATTCGAGTAAATGAAAACCCTTTATTCTTCAACAATATATTGTCAATCTAATGGAAAAAAGTGAGCTAATTTGCAGATGCGTAGCCTATAATTATTCTGGCCTATAAATGACACACGAAAGGTTCTACTCAAGCTGTAAGGATATTGTTCCGTGCTTCTTTTCCTTGTAAATACGACGGTAGTTTTAAAACCGTTAATTATTTGAAATGTCATGACTAAATTTGGTAGAAAAATGACGATGCCCAGGTATTGATCATTTTCATATAGTTTATTGATTTCAAAGGTGTAAATTTCTTTACAGAGAATATAATTATAGAAATAGAGTTATATAGGCTAACTAGCTCGCTCGTTTGTTAACATTGGCATTTGCCACATACATTTTCATAAAAGAAAGCGGTCCTAAATGCGTCCTACTCACAAACGAACATCAAATTCATGGTATTTTCAACCAGAGAAAGGGGGAGGAGGTATTATAAGAATTAGTAAGCAGCATTATTGTCGGCACGATCGAGAGGAATTTGTCTGCTTACTTAGTATAGGTCTAAATGTCCTTCCGATGGCCCTGGTATATCATGTAGGCATATATAGGTATAGATGACTGGTTCGTGTTGGTTACCTTGGTTAGTCATTGCAAATTTACATCTTGAGTCATCTGGTTTAATATAATGGCTCGTAATGAATGTATCAGGAAATTGGGAATGACTCATGTATGTTTCAGGTGAGATGATGTGAAGGAGATAAGGAGACCATTTTCCCCCATCGGAAATAGATAAAATAAATAAGATTTGGATCCCCCAAAAAACATGAACATCATAATATTATTCCACAGATACACTGCACCGCGTGCAATTATATGATTCATAAATTTTAGCAAATAATATTTGCTAAATGTTATTATTTTTATTATTATCATCATTATTTTTGCTGTTATTATTATTAGTAGTAGTATTGTTATAATATTAATATTATTATTATTTTTATCATTCTTATATTATTATTATCATTATTATCATCATCATCATCAGTAATAGTAGTAGCAGCCTAGTAGTATATAGTAATAGTAGTAGTAGTAGTAGTAGTAGTAGTAGTAGTTGTAGTAGTAGTAGTAGTAGTTGCAGTATAGTAGTAATAGTAGTAGTAGTAGAAGTATATAGTAGTAGTAGCAGTAGTAGATTTTTTTCATATAATATTTTGTGCTAGCTCGGTCTACTCGTTTCTGTAGGTGTATCCTCATTTGAATACAGAAAATCTAACTCCTTATTAAACCTATGTCCATTTACTAGTTTTTGAGTTTTTCTGTTCATCTGCTGACTATAGGTCATAACCACTGTAATTTGACTATTTATTAGTTGGCTGGGAATCCCCAAATAATTGGAAGTAAAGGCCAGAGGTCCTGGGGATTTCCACCATGTTTTGTTGATACCGAGTATAGAATTTAATTAATTATTTATTCATGTTTTCATTTAAAAAGCAGGGTAGTCCCATTCAAGCCAGAGGCCCGCTTTACAAGGGAGCCCTGCTACGATTCTCAATTCGAACATTATACAATCACAATTATAAGATACACAATTAAAATACACAATACAAAAAGAATATACATAATAAACAAATAATGGGGGCCTATACATAATTATTATGACAAAATTACTAGAAAATTAATTAGCTAGCTTGGAATTTACGGACGTTTCGTTTAAAAATAAGAAGTGATGCAGCGCACTGAATGGGTACTGGTAACAAACTAAATAGTTTTGCTGCTGTATAGGAGAACGACTGATTTTTATACTCGATTCTTGGTTTTGCTAGATACAATAATTCTCATATCGCAGCTGATTGTTGGTATTTTTGTAAATATGTACATAATAATGCCAATCAATTTGCAACAGTTTGTAACCTATGAATATATAGCCGGTTTGCAATATAATTCATGGTATCATATGCATCTCGGATAAATGTTAGTCGTAATTGTGGCCATTCATCCAGGGAGACAGTGTGCCCCCCCCCCCCCTTAAAAGAGGAAAGTAATAAAAAATGAAAATTTATTAAATACAGATAAAACAAAATATTAAAAATAACACATAGCCGGGCAAACAAAATGAAAGTCTTGCCCTTCGTAGAGTATGAGTTAGACTTCGAAAAATAAAATTTCTTTCTTACTCGCCACGCTCGCTCGTCAAAGTTTCAGGCAGCATTCGCTCTTACTACATGCTGAGTAGTAATGTAGACAGCCAGATGCATTACGTTATATAAAACAGATTGAAGATTATCAGCTACTGTGACTGTTGCATAAAAGCTGAGGCAAATGAAACAAATGATTTATGAATCTATTTCTTCTCCACATTCACACAAGCCATATGGTTCTAATACTCGAGATGAAATATTAACGATTGGCCAAAAATATATATGATGGTACTATTACCGATTTGTATGTAGGCTTACGTCATGAATGTATTGTAAAATATGAAGAAGAAAAACTGAGAACATTGAATTTTGTGAATACCGTTATGCCAAATGCGGAAAGCTCCATAAGTTATATTTGTCAAGAAAGTAGTGCTGAAACGTGTTAAATAAGATCTAAATTTTCTTCTGCAAACATATAACATTTGAATTAAGAATCAACGCATATCGATTCCCAAATCCGTAAAACTCATGGAGAAACTCAATCACTGGCGTAAATCCCGGGGGGATGGGGGGATATATCCCCCCCACTTTTCGAGGAGGGGGGGTGGCCTGTACAAACATCCCCCCACTTTTTACGAAGGAAATGAAAAAAACCACAAGAGATAATTGTTTAATTGGTGTAAATTCTTCCAAAAATACCGCTTAACAAATAAAATAATATTATTGAATCATAAAATGCAAATAAAGAGCCAGTTCACCATTTCCAATGAAATACTTATGTCCTTATTATAACATTGAAGAGAAATCCCCGTTTCTTCCAATTCATCAATGTTGGGGTCTTTGGGAAGGGATTAAGATGGAATGTCAAATTTTTTTTAATGTAATCTCTAATAAAACCATTAAACCATCATGGGGTAAAAATGATAATAATATTGGAGGGGTATTTTCCATATGGACATACAGTGGCGTAACTACGGGGGACATGGGGGCACATCCCCCCCCCCCCCATCGGCTGACCAAAAAAAAAACGGGGAAAGGGGGAAAAGGAGAAAAGAGGGAGAAAGGAAGAGAAACGTAGTGGGAAAGAAGAAAATATTATTCATTATAATGTTATATTATATTATAATTATGTTAAGTTACAGTACATAAGAAACATTTTTATCATAACTTTATGAAACATTATTTGTCCAGGGCCTACGTCTTCATTGTTCCTGGTGCTCGCATTGTCTGTTTAACGAGATATATAATCCTGTTGTACTAAAACATCCCGTTTTCAAGTCAATATAAACCAAATATATTTCCTAGCACTTGAGTTATCATTGTTTTATGTAGTGACATATGCTTCTTTTTCATGACTCAAAAGTGATTGCCCCGTGTTAAGGTCTTCGTATATATGAAACATTTCCTGTCCGTGATTACGTTCGCATTAGTGGATTGGTGAGATATGTCTGCTCTTCATGAATTCCTAAAATCAGTCCTTAAAATGTCCCTTCTTCTGATCTGAATATCAAAAATTTTCAGCTCGCGCTTCGCGCTCGCATCATTTGGTTAATGAGATACGTATGGTCCTAGTTAATTCCTACAAAGAAACCTTAGAATGCCCCACTTCAGGTCTGAATTATCTAAGTTTTCAGCTCGCGCTTCGCGCTCGCATTGTTAAGCGAGACAGGTACCTATAATGATTACACAAATTTGATTATAATGTCCCTTTTTAGGTGTGAATATAAAAAATTTCAGCTCGCGCTTCGCGCTCGCATTATTTGATCAGTGAGATACATATCCGTTTAATGACATTGTCCTTAAAATGTCTCTATTAGGTCACTCAGTCATTCAAAAAATTTGCTGGTGCCCCTCCCCCCCCCCCCCCCCATGCCGTGACCCACGGTACGCCACTGTGGACATACCAATGACAATTCCTTGCATATCTAAAAACATGATTGCAAAAAAATGCCAAAATATTTCAGTCATCCCCCCACCCATCAACACGGATTTACGCCAGTGAACTCAATTATTTCACGTGCAGTTTCAAACATTGGAT
>NC_087262.1:17240000-17272500 GCF_037042905.1 Lytechinus pictus | reverse complement strand
TTTCCTCGACTTATACACAAAATACTAAACGGGGGATGGGCTTCACAGAGTTCAGGAATAAGCAACCATGCTTCGATGGATTTGAATACTAAATGCGCCCGATTCATTGAATACCATCCCACCCTTGATCCGAATGTGATCGAGTTATGCCTTTTGTTCAAATATTTGAAATATGTTTTTTTCTGTATTTGTTTTCCCGTATCTCGGCCCAGCATTGTTGACCTTGATATTGTATGGCACATAATAGTCGCAGTATATCTACACGGACACTGATTTTTTTTCCCGCCTGGACCCGGCCCCCGCTGCGTTCGCCCCTTTGTTCGTCTTCAAAGGTAAACCTCATAAACGGTATTTTCTGAATATACATATATATATACAGAGTACAGTGAAACCTGTCTATAGTGACCACACTGATGTCAATTTGACAAGCAAAACAAAACAAAAAAAAGTTTCACTCCAATTAAGGCCACTTTTGTCCCGAGAAATTGGATAAGCAAAAATAGAAGAAAAAAAGTTTCACCGGAAAAAAATATGATAGTCATTTTCGTCCCTGTTTAAAAAATATTAATAATTTTGTTTACATTTCTCCACTTCGTCATCCGTCCAGAATGGGGGTGCTGCCTATGGAAAATAATACACACAGCACCCCAAGGAAGCACCCCTGCTTTCCAGTGCCACGCACAAGGGAAGCACAGAATGTTGCCTTTATAAACAAGAAGCTGCTATAGACAGGTTCTTATACACATGACCTACCTCCATGTGAATCGGTTTTAGTGGTCACCATAGGCAGGTGGCTGCTATATAGACAGGCCCTTATGCACACAATCTGCCTCCATGTGAATCAATTTTTAGTGGTCACCATAGGCAGGTGGCTGCTATAGACAGGCCCTTATGCACACAATCTGCCTCGATGGGAATCAGTTTTAGTGGTCACCGTAGGCAGGTGGCTGCTATAGACAGGCCCTTATGCACACAATCTGCCTCGATGGGAATCAGTTTTAGTGGTCACCGTAGGCAGGTGGCTGCTATAGACAGGCCCTTATGCACACAATCTGCCTCGATGGGAATCAGTTTTAGTGGTCACCGTAGGCAGGTGGCTGCTATAGACAGGTTCTTATACACCCATTCTGCCTCGATGGGAATCAATTTTTGGTGGTCACTTACAGGCAGGTGGCTGCTATATAGACAGGCCCTTATGCACACAATCTGCCTCCATGTGAATCAATTTTTAGTGGTCACCATAGGCAGGTGGCTGCTATAGACAGGCCCTTATGCACACAATCTGCCTCGATGGGAATCAGTTTTAGTGGTCACCGTAGGCAGGTGGCTGCTATAGACAGGCCCTTATGCACACAATCTGCCTCGATGGGAATCAGTTTTAGTGGTCACCGTAGGCAGGTGGCTGCTATAGACAGGCCCTTATGCACACAATCTGCCTCCATGGGAATCAATTTTTAGTGGTCACCATAGGCAGGTGGCTGCTATAGACAGGCCCTTATGCACACAATCTGCCTCCATGGGAATCAATTTTTAGTGGTCACTTATAGGCAGGTGGCTGCTTTAGACAGGTTCTTATACACATGACCTACCTCCATGCTTTGGATCGGTTTTAGTGGTCACTATAGGCAGGCCCGTAGCTGCTATAGACAGGTTGTTATACACACAGCCTGCCTCCATGGGAATCAGTTTAGTGGTCACTTTAGGCAGGTGGCTGCTATAGACACGTTCTTGTACACACAATCTGCTTCAAAAGGAATCTGTTTTAGTGGTCACTACAGGCAGGTGGCTGCTTCAGACAAAATAAATGACAGTAGACCTAGTGGTGGTTGGACCAAACGGCAGTAGAACAAGTGGGATTAGGCATGATGTTGCTAGACGATCTAAAACTTAGACCATCTGCTTGTAGACCAAGTGGATACAAACCAATATAGACAATCTCAATTTAAAGGGGGAAGGAATGTGAATATTGGTTTTCTTATTAAAGGGATACTCCAGGCTGAATATATGTATATCTAAAATAAATAGAGTAAAATTCACAAAGCAAAATGCTGATAATTTCATAAAATCGGATAACAAATAACGAAATTATTGATTTTATATTTTAGAAATATTTTGTGAAAACAGTTTTTTGCACGTCGTCATGATGAATATTCATTAGGTGGGCTGACATATCCCCACATTCCTTTTTCTTATGTTATTACACATGAAATCACTGGTGGATCCAGGGGGGGGGGGGGCACCTGTATGAAATCATAATTCTTTTTTTATTTTTTAATACATGAGTGTAAATGAAGTGTCTCCATTGTGATGAAATAAGTTGCAGTTGCAGCAATAAAATAACAAATGCGCTTTAAACAGTTGTCAATTCAATTGTTTAAGTTCTTGGTAGAAAATTTTTTGAATAAACCTTTTTTTGTATAATAAAATACAAAAGAACAAGGGGGGATTTGTCATCATCAGCCCATCTCATAAATATTTATGAAGACATGCCGAGAACTGTTTCACCGGAATAATGCAAATCTTAAAACAAAATATCAATAATTTCGTTATCCGATTTTGATCAAACTTTCAGCATTTTGCTCTGTGAATTTTACTCTATTTATTGAAATATAAATATCTTAAGCCTGAAGCATCCCTTTTAGTAGAGGAATGTGATAAATAGAGGATATTTTCAAACATCGTAATCGAAATGTACAGGAAGGGATTAAGAAACAGCGCCATCTTCGACTAACAACGAGACTGGGAGTTAGGTTAGAGCAAAATTTCAACTCGGACCATTGATCTATGATATTACATGAAGGGGAATTAAATGACAATAAATTGGTTGTGATGAAATCAGAAAAATATAGAAAAATATTGGTAAAAGTTTGATGAAAATCCATCAATTGATAAGAAAGTTAGGGTTTTTTAATATATTTTGATTTGTTACGTCATCTGCGAACAGCTCCCCATATATATCATGGAAAATAAATTCCACAAATTTCTTCTTTCCATGGAACATTTCTGATTGAAGTGCGTATGGACTGATGTGTCAGATGATGTGTCCCTCACACAAACAGTCACTTTATTATTTTCTTTTAGGAAAAAATTGCATTGTTTATTAACAGCATAATTACCATGCACCGCCTTTCATTACCATCATCATCATCATCATCATCATCATCACCATCACCACCACCACCACCACCACCACCATCATCATCAGCTTGTCCATTGCCATCATCACCACCGCCATCATCATC
This sequence comes from Lytechinus pictus, assembly GCF_037042905.1. NCBI lineage: Eukaryota > Metazoa > Echinodermata > Echinoidea > Temnopleuroida > Toxopneustidae > Lytechinus > Lytechinus pictus. Next base: position 17,269,258 of record NC_087262.1, on the reverse strand, counting down.
ATCATCGACATCGTAATCACCACATCATCATCACCACCTGCATCATCACCATCAGCACCATAATCATCGTACGCTTTAACATCACCATCATCATCGTCATCACCACACCATCGTCAGCAACTGCATCATCATCATCATCATCACCACCACCACCATCATCATCATCAGCTTGTCCATTACCATCATCATCATCATCATCATCATCTACATCACCACCATCATCATCATCGTACGCTTTACCATTACTATCATCATCACCACCACCACCACCATCATCATCGTCATCACCATCATCATCATCATCATCCTCATGGTCGTCATCAACATCATCTTTTTCACCAAAGCCATCCTAATCATTATTCATACCACCATCAAAGTCATGGTCATCATTATGATGATCATCATTATTATTCCACCATCATTATTACCATTGTCATTATCATCATTATTATCATTACCACAATGATCTTCTTCATCATCACCATAAATTATCATTATCATCTTTAGCATGGTTACCATATCGATTACCAACATCGTCATCGTCATGTTCAATAGCAAAATTGTAAGAATATATGGTTTACGATTGATAACATGTAAACTAAAACGGAAAAGAAATCTGTATTTTCATTCCGTTTATTAAAAAAATGATATAAAAGTTATGCATGTATTGAAAATACTTCATCGGTTTAAAGACAGTGTTATGATACTGGATATATACATAAATACATGCATGTAGATATAACGTACGTACTAAACAACAAAAAGCAAAAGCATTCACATTTACTTAAAAAATATACATTTTGTTTTACTATAATCTACCCCATTTGGCATCAATTCTTTGATTCTTTGCACATGGTTTATTACATTATTTTCCTGGAGAAAATCAAACATTGGAGACACTCGAAATTAGTGTTTATTATCAAATAATTATTAAAATGATTCATTTGCTATAAATACTCGTTATTTCCATTGAGAATATTGCATTTTAATTGATCAAATTTAATTAAAAAGTACATTAAATATCAGACAATTTTGGGGAAGTAAAATATGAAAACCCCAAGTTGATCAGGAAATCTTCATCAAAAAGTAATCAACAAGATTGTGATAGATATATATATATACATATGAACATTCGAAAAAACCCATTAATATTGATAATTGAAGAATTATTAAGAACGATTTATAGACGTAGCATGGATATTAAATCATTCCTTTGAAGAAAAAAAAAAGATAAATAAAACCGAAATTTTACTCTGATGCTGAGAATGTCACGATGGTCACTTGTGTGTATTTCAATAACATTGAATACAGTGTTGATTGATATATCAGGCGAGAATTACAGGATGAATACAGTCACACATGGTATTACAGAGGTGACACTTTTGAAAAAAATGTTTCTTGTTGGGTTTAATTAGTAACCTGTTAAGAGATATACCAATAACAAAATTATGGACCGATGTGTTTGCAAAACATCTTTTTGACAATTCATATCTCAACATGAAGTTCAAATCATATAATTCCAAATCGAACATGAATAAACATTATCGAATAAAAAATAAACTAAATTAGTGAAACATCCACAAAGACTTTACCCATTCTTCTCCACTTCGTCACTTCCGGCGGTGATCAGACGGGTCATAATGTCCTTGAAGAAGACTGCAGTGTGCCGTCGAAAATTTGGAGGTATATAATTTTTAACCGATTTTCGATTTGCATTTGGATCAAAAATTTAAAGTTGTGGAATAAACATCATTGTTCATTTTCATAGTTAATCGGAGAAGGCCGGGGTGTTATCAAAAATACAGATTTTTCACATCCCCTCTCAGAACGACATTTGAAGAATACTGGTCGACGGCCAAAGAATTAGAAACAGATTAGAATCATTCTTGTGTTTTCCATTTCTTGTCTAGAACACGTCTTAAAAAAACATCACCTCAAGCTATTCTTCTTGTTAATGTTGTGTACAGCTGAAAGATAAGCACAAGGTTGTATACAAGGGAACTTAGTACTGCTATATGATAGTAAAGAAATTGTAATTTAAGTCTCTTTTAAATATGCTCCACAAATGCGTAATGCCAAGAATGATCTCCATTTTCTTCAGCTCTATGATGCAATCGTAACTCCTCCTCCTTAAGGGCAGTGAAGCACTGGACAAAGTCCCTTCCCATTGCTTTCAGTACAACATTATCAGCATGGAAGGCATCCAAAGATTCCTTCATAGTTCTTGGGAGTTTTTGATTGGCGCCACTCGTGGAGGAAGCCACGCCCTGGACTGGAGCGGGGAGAGGAATCTCGTTCCGGATGCCATCAATACCAGCAGCGATGGTAGCTGCCATAGTGAGGTAGGGGTTACTTCCTGCCCCTCCCATCCGGTTTTCTATGAAGAAGGAGTCCGGGTTACCGTCCTTAGGTGGCTTGCTTAAACGGAAGGCACACGAGCGGTTGTCCACGCCCCAGGACGTCGTGGTGGGTGTTGAAGGTGTGGTACCGAGGCGGTTGATGCAGTTGATGGTCGGGCACATCAGAAGCGTCAAGGCAGGGGCGTGGTGGATTAACCCAGCCAACCAGTGTTGTCCAAGTTTCGACAGCATCTGTGGATGGTGTGGATCATAGAGGAGCGATGTCGTGTTGCTTCGGTCCCAGAGAGAGTGACAAAAGTGGGAAGACGATGTACAGTCCTTTGAATGCTTCGATCGGAAAGATGCGACGTAACCTTGTCTCTGGCAGATCTCTTTAACAGAAGTTTTCAAGGTGTAGCCATTATCTCCGATGCTGAGACCGGAAGTGGGTCTGTAGGTGATCTCCAGTTGGCCTGCCCCTGCTTCACTCTCCACGGTCTCCACGTTCAGTCCCATCCGTGGCAAATGTCGGGTGAACTGCTGAACGAGGGACTCTGCGCGGGAGATGTTCATCAGGTAACCGCAGTTCAGTCCATCAAAGATTGGCATTCGAGTCTTCTCATCCTCCACCACGAACTCAAACTCGTGAGCAGCCAAGAGCGATATCCCCATGGAATCTAACTCCTCGACCTGCCGTCGCGCGATGTTCCGAGGATGTGCGTCCAAAGGTTCGCCATCCACAGTGAGATCCACGATGATCCTGGCAGCACCATCACACCAAGGCAACACCCTAAAGGACGATAGATCCGGCACTCCGGCTCCATCTCCCATCCCCTTCTCGTACCACAGACCTGTCCCACGAACCTTTGTTCCGTGCGGATCTCGGATCATGTGACTCAAGGAGAAGTTGATGCCTTTGGTCATCTTGCCCTTGACGTTGGTTATCGGGACCAGTTTGCACTTGGCCAGTCCGTGCATGTCACTTTGCTCAAAGCGGATATAGTCAAATTTGTGTGCCACGAGGAGCCGATGAAGTTCGTCAGCATTAGCTGTCTTCAAATCACCAGCTGCGGTAACCTAGGATAGAACGAGAGAAAAAAACATACCCATTGTTAAAAAAAAATCAGAACAGAACACAAAAAGCAATCAGAAAGAAAAATTAATGGTCAGTTAAAAAAAGAAAATAGCAACTGAACGGGCTCAGATCGAGCTCAAGTGTTGTAGCTCTACATTCCCAGTTAGGTTGTACCCTCTCTGGTACATGGTGCGATCCACTTTATCCAGTCATGATTAGGTGAACCGATTTTCACGAAATGTGCGAAATCTTTAGTAAAAGTAGCAGAAATTGAAATTTCAATCTGGGCCTTATTGAAGACAATTAATGGAAGTTAGAATAAGTGAGCACTAGACCAATTGATGGTTTGACGGTATTATGACGGTATAGACGATCTGAGAACAAATGGAAACAATACCCATCAGCCAGTGGCGTACAGATGGGGGAGGGCTTGGGCGCCCCCCTCCCCCCATTTTTTCACGACCAAGAAAAGACAAACTATAGGAAAGAAAAGGAAAGAGAGAAGGGTGAAATATGATATCATTTTCCGAATATCCTGTCAAAATCCATCATAAAATTTGATTTTTGTAATAAATGTCGAAATTTTCGCTCGGTCGCTCCACTCGAAACTTTTTTAATGAATTTTGCCAGATACACCATATCTAGCCCCTCAAAATTGTTGGCTCATTACACCACTGACATGGGCCATCTAAATTCAAGTAGATTATCCCAACCAGTACTCTACACCTTAGTGGAAGATGGAATTTGCCGATTCGTGTCTTACCAAAAAAAATGCTGCCGTCAGCTGACAAAAAGAAGCAGTTCTGTGGAATAACTGTCATTAGGCAAATTAAGTGGTAATAAATTGAGTGGCGAAAAAAAAAAGAAAAAACGTTATCACCCCAAATGTAAGGTAATTTCCACCAAAAGAAATTTGACAAGCAAAAAAAAAAGGAAAGAAAGAAAGAAAAAAAAATTATCACCCAAAAAGTAAGATCATCTCGTCCAAAATATGTTTTATTTCGAGTTGAATGATGTATTTCTTCTTTCCATCATAAAAAATACCAAAAATGGTAGGGGGCATTTGATATTATGTCCCCCTACTATTTGGGTAGGGGGACGCGTCCCCCCTGATTTCCGCCCATGATTCCAAAGCAAAAAAAATCAATTTAAAGAGAGTTGATTCTTTTGTCAGTGGACGGCAGAAATATTCACATGAGATTTTTGATTGCTGATTGGTGTGAAAATTGGGTAGGGGTGAGAGATTAAGTAAAGACAGACCGATGTTTCCTGCCAGGAAGAATGTTATTCGCAATACAACATACTAAAACAATAAACTAATTACTAATAACAATGTTTGCAATAACATTTCCGATAAACAGAGGCCGCAGAAACGGGAGCTAATCCAGATCAATTTTTTTCAATTCAATTTATTTTTCTTCTTCAACATAATACAAATAAATACAAGAAAAATTAATTCAATCTAAATAAAAGCATGAACATAATTCAACATTGAATAAATGATATACATATTCAATAAGTGATTCAAATATAAATAAACATACATGTCAAATTTAAATCAATATAATCAAAATAATTAAATATAATTAAATCAATATATAATCATATATCATGAGAAGAATGAAGGGGTCCACTGAAAAGCAAAGCTTGTAAAATGTGGACCCCTCAGATCGGCTGTGAGTAGTGACCAACCAAATGTTGGATTTTTTTTAAATCTTGAAGATTAAATTTTAATTCTAAAAAGATTGAAATGTAAATCTGTTAGCTTCATATTTGAATCTACAAGGTTTAAATCTAAATCTAATATTTGACTGGTCACTATTGACAGCTCATCTGGATTTATTTTAAATCCTTGTAATTTAGAGTGCACTTTTTTCCGAAACCGTGTACAAAAACGTAAAAATTACCATCTGATTGTGATATTTTGCATGGTCAGCCCCCTCCCCTACTTTAAAAACCGTCCCGCGGCCCCTAATTGAAGGTCAAGTCCACCCCAGAAAAGTGTTGATTTGAATGAATAGAGGAAAATCAAACTAGCATAAATTTCATCAAAATCGGATGTAAAATAAGAAAGTTGTGAAATTTTAAAGTTTCGCTTATTTTTCACAAAACAGTGATATGCACAACTAGGTGAGTCAGTCGATGATGTCCATCACTCACCATTTCTTTTGTTTTCTATTGTTTGAAATAAACAATATTTCATTTTTTACAGATTTGACAATAAGGACCATCTTGACTGAAACATATAGTATTAAGCAATGCTAATTCCACATGTTCATGTAGGAATTACTCGTTGTTTCACTTGACAAAGAGGAGAAAATTAGATTATATCATATTTCATATAATAAAATACAAAAGAAATAGTGAGTGGATGATGTCATCAGTCTCCTCATTTGCATACAGACCAGGATGTGCATATTACTGCTTTGTGAAATTAAGCAAAACTTTCAAATGTCATGACTTTCTTATTTTACATCCGATTTTCATGAAATTTACAGTGTTATGGTTGTTGGATTTTTATCTTTTTATTCAAATGAACTTTTTGTTGGGGTGGACTTGTCCTTTAAGAATACAAATTTACTAAATATCAATAATGCGGGGGTTAAAAATCAATTATCTCCAATAATCAAATCAGCCACAATCACTTTCATTTCTTCATCGTCATATCGTTGAATATGATCTATAGAGGAAGGGGTGGAGAAGGGTGACATAATTTTTCTGAAATCAATATTCTATTATCTTCCTCACAATGCCTCTGAATTTCTGAACTGTGTCTGCTTCTCTGTACTATGCTTCTAGAAAAGCTGCACGATTGGGACAGTTTAAAGGGGAAGTTCACCGTGAAGAAAAGTTTGTTGTGAAAATAGCAGGAAAAAAATATTGGTGAAGGTTTGAGGAAAATCTTTTACAGATTAAGAAAGTTATAAGAATTTTAAGTTTTGAATTTGTGATGTCATAAGTGCCCCGTAATGTAATATAAATGCAGGAATTTCATTTTTTTTAATGGTTCCTGATGACTAATATTTGTTTCTTTTCATGATCGGGTATGAAATGATTTGTCTATTGATATACTGAAGGTACAGTAAAAACCATTTTCAATTTTCTTAGAAAATGACATTTCATTGATGTTTTACCATTCGCTATGTAGGAATGCTACTCACATATGACATCACAATTCAAATAATTAAAATTCTAAAAACTTTTTAATTCTTTGATAGATTTTTCTCAAACCTCCGTCCATATTTCCATCATTTTTGTGCTATTTTTACAATACACTTCCCTTTTTCAGGGTGAACTTTCCCTTTAAAGCGACTTCGTAATCCGAGACCCAGACTGACCTCGAAGTGGCTGGAGACCAACTGACCATTCAAGCACGCGCACGTGTATCGCCTGCGTGACCAATGAATGTACATGCACTGGTCAGTGGGCAACAATGATTCAAGCAAATTGGGATTGACCAGATATTCTCACATTCTTTTTTATATCATCCATAATTTTCAACAATAACAAGTTACTAATAACCTCGATGATATTGCGAAAGAGTTATATCACATAGCAACAATTGTATCAGCGTGAAGGGAGGTAAGATCCGGGGGATAGGTAAAGGGGCAGGGGCGACAGCCTCTTTGATTTCACAAGTAGAGAAGAAAAAGAAAAGAGTCAAGAAACGGGGTGAAGTAGGGAGAGAAAGAAGAGAGTAGAAAGAATGAGGATAAAACCGAGAAATGTTTGCAGTTGTTACCTCTATAATACCCCAATAATTCAACTAAGAAAATTATGACGTCACATTTAGGACATAACTCTGTCTTGCCCCCTCCTCCGCCCATCAAAATATCCTGGAGTCGCCTTAGAAACATCAATCAATTATTGAATGAATAATATAAATCAGGGGGGCCGTAAAACAAAGGTTAGCGATTAATCGCACGATGGATTTTCATGATTAATAAATTACACATTGCAGTGGATGCATTCAATCATTAAAAGCTAGTTTTACGGACCCCATGTGTAAAAATTTAACTTCTCAGATAGTGGTTGTTAAGTTTACCAGGAGAATACATTGTGTTCCTGAGCAATGTTTATTTCCAGGAAGGTAGACCGATCGATAGGTGTTGCGCAGCAGTTGTGTTTTCTTACATCGTTACGTAACATGGACGATTCGAAGAACCCTTATACTCACATTGTTCATATGAATAGCGATATATATATATATATATGTGAAGAGTAGAGTAGAATCATGAAGCTATTAATAGCTTCATGGTAGAATCAAGGATGAAGCAAAGTATACACTATGTTGTAAAAGAGCGTTGTGGCCCAGTGGATTAGTCTTCGGCCGGGGTCTTCGGACTTTGAAACAGAGGGTCGTGGGTTCGAATCCCAGCCATGGCGTAATTTCCTTCGGCAAGAAACTGATCCACAATGTGCTGCACTCAACCCAGGTGAGGTAAATCGTAAATGGGTACCGGTAGGAAGTAATTCCTTAAAAAGCTGTGTGCGCTATGAACGCCTAACTTAGCCGGGTAATATAGGGGCGCCTTGAGCACCTAACAAGGTGGATATGTGCGCAATATAATACCCTATATTATTATTATATTAAAGCTTTCACACATATATTATAAACAATATCAAAGCGATTTGTACATATATTCACGCCTCTCTCGTTATATATATATATATATCTACAGGACAAGTCCACCTCAGCAAAGAGTTGATTTGAATAAAAAGAGAAAAATCCAACGAGCATAACACTGAAAATTTCATCAAAATCAGATGTGAAATAAGAAAGTTATGACATTTTAAAGTTTCGCTTAGTTTCACAAAACAGTTATATGCACATCCTGGCTGGTATGCAAATGAGGAGACTATGACGTCATCCACTCACTATTTCTTTTGTATTTTATTATATGAAATATTCTAATTTTCTCCTCATTGTCAAGTGATACAACGATTAATTCCTCCCTGAACATGTGGAATTCGCCTTGTTTAATACTATATGGTTCAGTCAAGTTGGTCCTTATTGTCAAATCTATAAACAATGAAATATTGTATAATTCAAACAATAAAAAAACAAAAGAAATAGTGAGTGATGGACATCATCAACTGACTCACCTAGTTGTGCATATCACTGTTTTGTGAAAAATAAGCGAAACTTTAAAATGTCATAACTTTATTTTACATCCGATTTTGATGAAATTTCAGCACGACGCTAGTTTGATTTTTCTTTATCTATTCAAGTCAGCATTTTCCTGAGGTGGACTTGACCTTTAAAGAGAGAGAGAGGGGGGGGGGGGGAGCCCGGGGGGGGGGGGGAGTGGGAGAGAAATAAAACCTTTATTTTAGCTTCAGTCGTGTTTCGATTTCGCAGATTGGCGAAGCGATAGTTCCAGGGTCATTCTGGTACATATTATGTCTGCGACTGACCTGGGAGTCTGGGGATGTTTGTCTGGTGACCGATTGACCGGTTGACCAGTCTAGACTGACCAATCACAACACAGCTGTCCAGACGCTATTCTAATCAGCTCACACATGGCTCACGCGTGCGGCCACGTTTCTTCACAGGCATGCGAGCTTGACCACCAAAGAAATACCCATTTTTCATGGCTTGGCGACCCTTTAGTAGCGACGATGGATGTACATAGGGATATGACGCGGAGAGATTTATATAAAAAAATACATTTGGCGAGAGAAAGGTTTGTATACAGTGTGCAGCTGTTGGTCCAAATTTTCACTTTATTTTGTTTCTTTCCTTACCGATGAAAACAAGACAAAAAGAAACAACTCTAGAGGTGTTTTTTTTTTCTCTAAAATTTACGTTTTTCGTGATTTACCGATATTTTCTGTATAATCTGTATGATACTGAAGAAATCAAACTCACTCATCACCAAACTTCTTAAATATAATAATATATATGCTTCAGCAATGAAAAGTGTTCATCTGATCATAACAATTATATAGGCCTATAGCTATTGTCACCATGCATGATCACAATAAAATAAAATTACAATACAATCACCACCATCATGGTGAAAAGGGGCGGGGCGGGGGTGGGTCAATAAAAGTATATATGTATCTGCACATCACACCCCGTATTGATTGGTCAGATTTATAAGAGCTATTCCTTGACCCAACCCCAAGCAATCCTGAGGTCGCAAGCTCGCAATAGGTACATGGTCGTATGAAGTATACAGATGAATGTGGACAATATGTAATCTTATAAACTAGTAATCACTCTAATAAAAGTTTACCCAATAGTGAGTAAAAAGGGAACATGCATGCTTGTTGGGTAAAATGTACCAAATATGTTGTAAATTTAATTTACGCAATGTTGCGTTTAAATCTACCCTTCAAACATACATTTTGCCCAATATTGGATTTAAAAAAATACCCAACAAACATGCATGTTCCCTTTCTACCCTATATTGGGTAAATTTTTACTCTCTGTTTTTAGAGTGATATAGCACTTAATACAATATTTCTAAGCGCTGCATGCATAATCAAAATTCCAACTCACTTCTATCGTAATCATTTTTAGTAGTACTAGTAGTAGGTCGACTTTAAGGATTCATGCGATTTCACAATTTATGACGTACTCGATAGTTTATTAGGGCCTAAGTTATATGGGGCTCTACTTGTTCAAAGTTATTGTAATTTTTCCTTTGTCATATTTTTTTGGTCAAACATGGCATCATATCACCATCGTCATCGTCATCATCACCATGATCATTCTCACCATCAACATCGTCGTCGTCATCATCACATTCAAAATCATCGTCATCATCGTGATCGCCATCACCATCGTCAGCGTCGCCACCACAATCGCCATCATCATCATAATCATCATGGACTCATCTCTTCCCCCGTGACCATAACATTCCTCACTTAGTCACTTTAGATACCGTTCATTTCCCTCAAGTTTTTGGGGTCAGCATTTTCCCCGCCGACAATATTTTGGTAATAGTTTAACACGAAAGTACTTTAGGTCTGTCGCGCTTTTTGCCACAGAAGATCTCCACTCACCCTCATCAAACTTTCCCCCTTAAAATTTTACCATATACACGTACAACAACTCCTAAACTGCTAAAAACCTAACGGAGAAGTAAATGTCACCTGTAATGGGCTTTGGTCTGGAGAGGCTGATGCGAGTGGCCATCGCGAGAGAGTTCTCCCTGGGGTCCATTTGGAGGAAAAACTCGGAAAACCAGAGTACTGTCTGATCGTCACCGTCATCACAGTCCATCCCGTGGACGCGGGTCCCTTTGTTCCTGAGCTCATCCAACATCGAATCGACGCCGACGCCGCCCCTGAGCCAGCCATCTCAACGGCCGGAGCTTCACAGGGAGAGTGACCAGTCCTTTGGTCAGCGAGATTGCGAATGATGTTTGTTGTCCCCGAGCCTGCTCGCGCGCTCAGCAGAGCCCGAAATGACCGAGGAATTATTCTGTCTGAAAGCCGTGCAACAATTCCGGACCAAGCCGGAATGAGATATGGTTGAAAAATGTTCTATAACCTGACTGACCTTCGGTTACAGTCTTGGGTAAATTACAATCTAGGAGAGAAACTTGTCAAATCATTTGCCCAACTTAGTTCTGTTTCTCTCTACGAAAACTGATCGCTGCACAGCTTTTTCTCTCTCTTTGTGCTGCAAATAGCATGCAGAAACTGGACCAACTGAGATTATTCTTTTGTTATGTTCTTAAGTTTAGTTGCTTATTGTTTCTCGTCCTCAGAGCTGCTGGTACTCTGACCATGTCTTAACATAACGACAGACAATGATCTCGATTAACCTATTCAAATCAGAACAATGAATGGTGGTCATCAGTTTACTCTTAAACTTGAAAGTCAAAAGGGGCCTAAGCTTTCGATCCTAGCAGAATCTTTAGTGCGTAGCTATTATACATTAATACATAGCGAGCCCTATGGGACTGATCTTTGTTCCCCAGTAACGTATTTCTTGGGGCGGGCATGTGTCCTGGGGGCAGTGGCGTACCTAGGATTTTCCAAAGGGGGGGGGGGCAAATTCGTCCGCCAAAAAAGAAAAAGGTCAACCGCAAGTAAAGGACATTTCGCACCAGAATAAAATTGACAAGCAAAAAAAACAAAAAAAGGGTCTTCAACTTCAAAGGAGGGGCCCACTTAGCTCGTCAGGGATCAGTTTTGATTCATCAGGGGGGGGGGCAGAAATACGTCCCTTGCATGTGTTGTGACTCGTCAGGGAGGGCAGTCTGCCCCCCCCCCTTAGGTACGCTGATGCCTGGGGACCGTTGCATAAAAGTTACTATTACAGTAAGTCTGCCTGCCAGTGGAATCTTCAATTGTATCTTTGATTCTGATTGGCTGTTGAACATCGTTACCATGGTAGTTACCATTGGATAGCAAAGTTAAAATGATGACAACTTTTATGCAAAAGGGCAATGGGTGGCAATTTGAGGGGCGCAACAATAAAAAAAAGAAAAAAGAGGTTATTTAGTTTAACAAAATAATAACATATTTTAATGATTTTGTGCACCCCTCTTCTTTGAAGCTGAGTTAAATGCATCAAAAAATTGTTTTTAGATGCTTTAAAGGTCAAGTAAATAGATACAGGTAAAAAACGAGGGAGAGAAAGATAGGAATAAGGACATGAAGAATAAGATGAGTTCCAGAGAAGAAAAGATGAGCAAGGGAGACTAGACTGGAGAAAAATATACAAGTATAGAAGGTATAGTAATGTAATAGTAAATCCATGAATATATGTAATATAACTTTTTAAAGAAGAATAAATGCGAGCGCGAAGCGTGACCGATTTTCTGTTTTCTGTTTTAAGCATTTGGGGGTTTCAATTTCGTGTTACTTCTCATCAGAGTAGGGCCCTACTATAGAATTGTGTGAGCGGGAGCTTTGATTTCTCTACTAGTCGTGTTAGAATATTCTTCAATGATGTTATTAACAACCTCTTGGAAATAATGCAATGACAGTTTGTAGTGACCCATGAAGAGGAAATTGCGAGCGCGAACTGAAAATTTTAATATACTGATCTGAAAAGCGACTTTTTAATGACGGTTTCCAGTGACTCATGAAAATGATACATGTGTCACCAATCATATAATGCGAGCGCGAAGCACTCTTTGTAAAAAAGAATATAATAGGTATCCAACAAAACAATATTGACGCGAGGGCGAAGCGCGAGCTTCCCCCCCCCCCTTCCGACTGACTAGAAAACTGGAAATGTACTTTTCGTAATAATTAAGAGGATAGGTATCTCACTAAACAATTGATGCGAGCGCGAAGCGCGACCTGAAACTTTTCATTTTTCGACTAGAAAACTGGAAAAGCTGAAAAATTGATTTTTCGACTTTTAAGTGGAATTTCTTGCACTTTTTTAACCCATGTACAGAATAGTAGAATAGGTATTTAACTCAACAACCCATGCGAGCACGAGCTTAACATTTATATTTTCCGAGTAAAAAACTGGAAATGTACTTTTCGTAATCATTAAGAGGATAGGTATGTAACGAAAAAACTTATGTGAGCGAGAAGCGCGAGCTGAAAATTTTGGATTTCCCGACTTTTTAACTGCAATTTTTTAGCACTTCTTGTAACCATAAATAGCGATCGCGAAGCGCGAGCTAAACATTTTTGATTCCCGAAATTTATTAACCCCTTTTGTAACCATAAACAAAATATGTATCTAACTTAACAAGTGATGCGAGCGCAAAGCGCGAGCAGATGATTTTTGATTTTCCTACATTTAGGCTGGACATTTATAGCACATTTTTCTTCTTCTTGGATCTGACTATGTATATTGACCTGAAAAAACTAACATTTTAAGGACGTATGTTTTATGGAAAGGATATGTAACTCACTCAAATATTGCGAGTTCGTAGCGTGAGCTAAATTGTATTTTCAGCCTTTTCTTTGTAATTCTGAACAGGATTCTCTCTAAACAGACTTGAAACGCGAGCACATTGTTTTTCGTACATTACCGCCGTAAAAACGGGATATTTTAATCTAACCTCATTTAACCTTTATGGGCAGGACATGTATCTCACTGTAACCAGGCAATACGAACAATTTTGCACCCCCGGTCGAACATGAATTTGCATTGTACCCCCTAAGCTTAAGGTCAATGAGGCGTCCTCGGTTGAAAATGAATTGGCGCCCCCATGTGAAATATGAGTTTGCCCTCCCCCGTCTGACACATGAATTTTTCACCTCCAGTCAAACATCAAATTGGCGCACCCCTAGTTCGAACATCAATTCGGCGCCCAGTTCGAACATCAATTCGGCACCCCCTATATAGTTACAACATCAATTTGCCCCCCCCCCCCCTTCGAACATAAATTTCGGCGCTCCCCTAGTTCGAGCATGAATTTGGTGCCCCCGTTCAATATCAATTCGGTGCCCCCTGGTTCGCTCGAGCATCAATTCGGCGCCCCCTAATTCGAACATCGATTCGGCGCCCCCAGTTTGATTATCAATTTGCGCCCCCTAGTTCGAACATCAATTCTGCGCTCCCATAGTTCGAACTTCAATTTGTCGTCCCCACAATTCGAACATCCAGTTGGCGCCCCCTAGTTTGAACATCAATTTGGCGCCCTCAAGTTCAAACATCAAATCTGCGCCCCGGTCAACATCAAAATGGGCACTTCCGCTCATTTATTAGTCATTTCCCCCTTCTCCCCTTTCTTTCCCCCTTCCCTGTTTGAACATTTTTTTGTATCAGACATGGTTGGTTTACGATAAAACGGCTGTTTCGACTCCCCGTACGGCAGCCTTCGGGGAGAATGTGAATGCAGCATTATATACAGGGGCAGCGGAACTGGGGAGGGGGCTGGGCTTCAGCCCCCACTTTTTTTTCCAAAACCATGTATAGAAATGCACAAATGACCATCTGGTTGTGATATTTGCCATGGTCAGCCCACTCACTTTTGGCTCAGCCCCCCCCCCCCCATTTTCAAAACCGTTCCGCGGTCCCTGAATTTGTTGAAAATAAGGAATAACTACGGGCCTCTATTATTGGCACTTCATAAACTGATTGTTCATAAAGTCATGCATAAATTTTCAAGCAGCTTTATGTATAGTGACGTCTTCTTGTGTCAAAATATTCCCCTTGATTTTATCCGATGGTTGAAAAACTGAATTTTCAAAAACCCTTTCTAAAATTTAGACAAATAAAACTGTGATTCATATGCTTTTTTCTTTTACAAGAATAATTCTAATCTTATAATTCAGAAGTTTGAATTTTTTCCATCTTTGCTGCTGAGGGTGGTTGAGAATTGATCACTTAAAGGTCAAGTCCGCCCCAGAAAAAAAAGTTGATTTTGATCAATAGAGAAAACTTGAACAAGCGTAACGCTGAAAATTTCATCAAAATTGGATGAAAAATAACAAAGTTGTGACATTTTGACGTTTCGGTTATTTTTCACTAAAACGGTTATATGCATATGGGAGAATAGATGATGTTCCTCACTCAGTATTTCTTTTGATTTTGACTGAACTACAAAATGTTAGTAGTTCCACATGTCCATGGAGGAATAAATCTTTGTTTCACATGATAATGATAAAATTGAAATATTTCACATTTCATGTAATGAAATACAAAAGAAATAGTGAGTCGGTGACATCGTCAGTCTCCTCATTTGCATACCGACCAGGATATGCATTTTACTGTTTTGTGAAATTAAACAAAACTTTTAAATGTCATAACTTTCTTATTTCATATCTGATTTGGATAACAATTTCAGTGCTATGCTTTTTAGATATTTCTTCCTTTATTTAAATCAATTTTTGTTGGGTTGGACTTGTCCTTTAAGTACGTGCTCAGTTGTTTGTAAAATCATGCTTAGCTTTGTGAAGAGCTTAATGAAACAAACCCCGAGACTCAAAATTGAATTTCAATCATTCTAGTGTCCATTTAATCTTTTAATAATTAATGAGTTAAGAATAGATAATACATATGTAAGAATAACGGGGCATTGCATGAAACTTGAAATCAATTGCAAGTCAATATTGGCTTAAAATATCAATCATAAGTCTGGCAATTAATTGCAATTTGCACATGACTGCTCCTCTGTCTTGCAGTAACAATCAATTTGCTCTGGTTACAAGTGATATTTCGATTGTAACTTTGTATCAGAATTGCAATTGATTGCATATATTGCTGCATCACCCCCGAAGACAAGATTAGTGGCCTTTAAAATACACCGATTCAATCAACAGCATGCAAAGCAATATCTCAGCTTAAATAACCATAAATCTAAAAAATGGCAATAATGCTAATCATAATTCTGCAGATAGAAATGTTTCATGCCACATTTTTGTCTGAAAAAAAAAAATTTAAATTGGCAGTGACATCTCGTTTCTTCAACTGATTTCAATTATACATTCTGTTTGTGCATTAGATCGATAATAAAAGTGGAAAACAATTTATATAATCTTAAGCGGTTATATTTACAATAATTAACATCACAGTTATTATGTTACATAATATATTGCCAAGATTGCCAAAATAACACTGTATGCTAGTCTGCAGGCACAGACCCTGATTGAAACTTTGATTAACAATTAAGTGGGTCTTCACACGAGACTAGCATATATAAGACTTGCCATTATAATGTTGGGCCTTTAGTACACAAGTCATCGTTTGTAGGCTGGGTATACAGACCCCTTAACTTGAATGAAGTGTTCGCACAGAAAAATATTTACAGTGCTATCAAAGCTTGTGGAGAGTATACTGTATGCTCAAAACACTTCTGCAACTGAGCATAGATCACCTAATAGTACATATACATGTATGCGCAACATATACATCCGGGCCCCCGTCTTGCAAAGAGTTACAATTGATCCGATCAACCACAACTATAGAAAGCCAGCAACGTCAACATTTAAAATGCATGTTTATTCAAGATAATTCCTAGATATGCTGTTTATTCATACATTCATTGCTCTCTTGAAAAGGTAGGGTGCTCCTCTTTGTTTACAAAGGGCATTGCGCAAATTTCCTGTAGAAAAAAATTCCATACATTTGGGGTTAATCGGATCAATCGTAACTCTTTGTAAGGCGGGCCCTAGGCCTTGTAAACAAATAAAGCTTTACAATTGATCAGAGGGCCGATTTCATCATCATGTACAATAAATTACAAATAGTCTGTACCATCAATCACTATGTTTTGTGCTACAAAGCCCTAGAACCCAATGATTTGCTTGCCTGGGGTTACTGGACTCTTTCTAAATAGTGAGATTGGCTCTAAGTGGAAGACGGATCAGCTGCTCAATTGAGAGAGAGAAAAAAAATCCATTACAAGAATTGTACTCCAGAATAATATATTTTACAATTATGTGATTAGATTAACCCTTGGTATTTGTACATTTGTACATAAAGATCCTGAAAATGTATACTAGTATGATACATGGGAAAGGGGGGGGGGGGGGGAGGTCTCGACGACCCCCCCTGGACATTTTTTGTTTTTTTAATGGGGCCCCTGACCAACATCCAGTCAATCCTGCTTATGCCCCTGACATGATAAAGAACCATTTTTTTTTAAAACAAAAACATGTTTGTAACAATGACATAATCATTGATTATTGAAATCGCAGACCCATTCCAGACTGTGGACATAGCTTCCTATTTTAGGTCTGCAAAACATATTCACATATATTCTTGATATGTTAATTATACACAATGACCATAATCCAATTAAACTTTCAAATGGTCTATTTTCATCAAAAACATAATAATCTATCAGCAAATACATATCAAGGCTGACAAAAGGTTTCTACACTAGAATTTAAAGCTCACCTACCTCTTTGGTTAGTACATCAATTCAATTCATTTTCTTAACTAATTGATAATTATAGAGTAAAATTAGAAATAATAAAGCAATATTGACTGGCCTCGGGGCGATGCGACATATATTGCCCAAACTAGATTTATATCGCCCGAGTCGTAGACGAGGGGGATATCAATTTAGTGAGGGCAATATATGTCCTGTCGCCCCTTGGCCAGTCAATATTGCTATTATTAACCAAATCAGACATCTAGAGCAAAAATCGTTAAAATTTAGATATATTAGAGTTTAAGAATGGGAATCTATTTTGTCATGTGGAGCAGACTGGGCCTCTAAACTTAACCATTGTGACGTAATTGAAATGACGCGTCCCTGGCCAGGGGACGCAGTATCCAGCATTGTCTCAACTTGATTAATATTGTGACATATAGCACTGCACGGTTTAAGGACGCGTACAAAAACGCGTAGGATACCTGGATATTAGCTCTGCCTTATTGCCCGCTACATTTCCACGCATTTTCTCATCGACTTTCCTGAGCGGGCAATAAAATGGGTCCGTGGATAAACAATTGGAAACTTATTGACCGACCATTTGATCACAACCATAGGCATGCAATAATGTATTAAAGTTGCCCTGCTTAGATGTCTAATATGGTTGATAATAAAAAATAAGGGAGTAGAATCTAAGACACCATGGGGGACATTGAACCACATGAACTTGAAAAATGAAATTTCTGTTGTTTTGCTCCCCCCTTTACTTTTGCGCCTTGAGGATCTCATACGAGATGGATATGATGCCTAATAAATTGCATTTGTTAATATCATCATTGTCATTATTAAAAAGGTCTTGTTTACTCGCACTATAACCCATCGATTGTGCAAGCCGGTTGGTCTAATGCAGTAAGTTTGGACAGCACTATTAAGATGACCTAACTTACCGTTATGAATTTGAATTTGAATTGAATGCAGCACGCATATGCTTGGTATGATTTGACCAATGCGGTGATGTCTTCTATACCACGCGAAACTTGGAATTTGAGTGTGAATTTCAGTCTCACTTAAGAAATCTTTGTGAGACACCTCCTGTAATCAGTGCTTCAGCTTCTGTCTATAACACTTCATCAGAATCAATGTCTATAAAGACAGATGACGGTATTATAAATTTCCTTGAAAGATATCTATATATATACCTTCGAATACTTGGTGGATAGTTCACATGATGGATCAATGCTAAGACAAACAAGGTTGGAACTTTTTTTCCACCAAAAGTTATTGTAGTCCACAATTTTTAATGAGTACATACCGTCTTTTATCAAGTGAATGACAAAAATAATGCATTTCCATGTACACCTATATTATAGCTTGTGTACCTAGGTGCATTGCCAAGTAGACGCATTAGGCTCAAAATTTTATAATAAAAAATGTTATGCATAATGTGTCTCCACGGCAATGCACCCAATAATATACAAATAATGCATGCAGCCGAGTGCGTTAGTGGAAATGCAGAGCACGCGAGGTTTCTTTAGATAGGTGCCGCACTGTGCACGAGCCGCTGGCGACGAGTGCCCAGTGTGCACCATCTGAAGAAACCGAGCTTTCTCTGCATTTACTTTTACACATGACAGAGCAAGTGCATTATTTGTTTTATAAAATAGCAACACAAAAACAAATTCTCAAAAAGTTACAGTACACTTTTGTTGGACTTCTTCCGCACTGTTCTGCTTGAGCGTGCAATGTCAATTTTCGTTGCACACCTTTTTGCACTGCCGTGCAATGTACCAAAAAAGTTGGATGTCATGTGACGCGTATTGGCCAATCGCGATGCTTGAAATAATACACCTATTTTATAAAATCAGCTAATAGTACATGTAAATGCGGTATTCTTGTAATTCACTTGATGAAAATGATATGCACAGGTAAAAATTTGTGGACATTAAAGTTTCAACCTCATTTACCTTCTAATAGTTATGTAATGAGATATTGTACTGGTTAAAGCCAGAGTCATAATGACAATATACCCCTTTGATATTCTGCAGAGTAGGAAGGAGTACTTTGATTAGCCTACTAATTTCATCATCAGTTTGCTCCATTGTAACTCAATGAATTGTTAATACCGTATAAACCAGAAAGAATGCTTTGTTCTAGTAAAAGATCGTTTGTACTGGTCCTACATACAGTGACAAAGTCATATTATGAGATCATTTTTGTATGCAGCCGCTGTTTCAAGGAATAATCTGCCGGAATATCTTAGGAATATACCAACAAATGAAACTGTTTTTTTAGAAAGAGTACAAAAAAAACACATTTATTGGTGTTCAAAGCTCTTCATGACGCAGCACCTACTTACATCAAGGATCTTCATGTCGTGAAGCAGTGCCACTATTCTTTACGATCTTCCACATCTACCACCCTCGTGATTCCGCGTAGCCGGACCAAGCATTATGGAGATCGGGCTTTTAGCTATGTGGCCCCAGTTATGAGGAATAGACTGCCAAGCACTATCAGGAATATGAACACTCTTAAGACACTCCAATCAAGTGTCAAATATTACCTATTTTCACAATAATATTAGAGAAGTCCATGTTTTTTCCTCATATGAATGTTATGTTTGATGATTTTAATTGTGAATATTTCCAATGTTTTTCTTTATTTAATACCATATGTAGGGCCTTTAGTAATGATTCATTAGAAAGTGCGCATTAGAAATACTTATTATTATTATTACATTTATTTCGCATTTTGTAAACAATTAGGAAACCAGTGCTCTCCACTCCAACTCCACTAATAAAAAGTGCTCAGAGACAATTTTGCCAATGTATTTTGCACTATACAAGAATTTTTCATTATTATTAATAAATAATTCTAAATAATGTATAAATCTACACAGGAGAGATATTGCATTAATAATGCTGATCTTAGTGATGAACGACGGAGCAGATGTATCACACTTTGACGAAGAAGTTGATAGTGTACATGTAAAATGAGATGAGGACCCATAGGCCTGCTCCTATGACGTTCATGGCCAAGAGCTCTGCATGGGTGTTGTAGATTGGATGCCAACAGAATGGAAAGTAATCCCCAAGAACCTCTGATCCACAGTACACGGCGATGGAATTCATTCCTGCGGACACGCAAAGAGATAGCAATATGTAGTAAATGTGATTCCAGGGGGAGTTAGACCTAAAAAATATAAGTGTAAATCCTAAGGGTGTTTCCCGAAGAGTTCAGTTAGAGTCATGCTTAACTCTTTGCCCGCCACGGACAGGATCACTCCTGCATCACATTAATCTCAAGGTGCAACCACTATGTTAATTCAGCTTACAACAGCTTTTGATTGGTTTATTGTAAAGAAAAGCTTTGTGCGTAAACAGTACAATGCGATGCCCACATCACTATTGTGTATGTGTGTATGAACAATAGACTTAATACACTCTGAGTATTGTGAATAGAATATGACTCGAGTCGAACTTTGCAGTGTGCTGTATATGAGTCTAGTCGAACAAAGCGGGCCGAGTTAAAAGCTGACACGCACATGATATGTAACATGTAACCTTATTGATTAATATGCAGTATCATGCGTCCTCTTGGCATGATTTGACCAATGCAGTAAGGCGTTCCATACCACAGGGAATTTAAGTGCCCATCGAAGTCACACTTTAATCTTTGTGAAACACCCCCTCCCCCTGAATGCATGCATTTGATTGGTTGAAAATCAAGTTGTGTTTAATAATAAGATTTGCATTTGATAGTAGGTATTTTTTAAACCAGCCCTGATCATAGATGGTGACTTGAAGAAGGAGAATGGGGGAGTTTCCAAAAAAAGTTCAAAAGGGCTTTCAAAGGCTTATCATTATGCATCAATTTGTAATTTGGGGAGATCCAATGCTTAAGATAGATTGATTGATTGATTGATTGATTCATTCATTGATTCATTTATTTATTTGTCTTTTTTAGTAGGGTGGCTCCATCAGTAATTGGTATACTGTTGTCCTTGGAGGCCCTAAAACAAAAATACAAACATAACAAACATGGGTATAAAACGTGTACAATATAAGTTAAGACAAACAAACTGTAAAGAAGATAACAACACAAAGGGCCCGTTTATGAATTAAGGCTATTATAACGCCAAAATAAAAGACTAAATGAGGGTCGGAATGGGCATTTCTTAAAACAGTAGGTAAATTATTCCAAATGAATGCACCAGCAAAAGAAAAACTTTGTTTGCCCATGTCCGTTCGAACTTTGGGCAAAATCGAATATCACAACTTTAGGTGCATTATAAACAGCCTTTCAAAATAAAATCCCCTTGGTCCGCATTCACCAAGGTGACTTCAGTTGTACCATATTACAAATCCATGGACTGCAATTCTTGTACAAAATTAAGCTTATTCCATCGCATGCATTAAACGCAGTTCAATCGTAAATGCGTGCTTTACGCAAAGGGTTCATGCTTGAATGAAGCGCGATTAATATACAATGAATCTGCACCGACCAAGGTTTTGTAACATGACACAATTGTGACCATCATTTTGAATTCAGGCCTTTGAGATGGTTTTCCCCCCATTTTCAAAGTCACAAGGACTAAAACTTCAAAAAGGGAAATCAAATCTCACCAACGAAATAGAATGGGACTCCCGTCCACAAGTGATGAACGTCAATAAGATAGTAGAAGACAGCCAACAGGAAGAACGCCATGCTGGCTGTGGTGAGTATGAATGATACCGACCTGGATAAAACAAAAAAATCAAGATTCAAAATTTGATGAAAAGTACTCAAATTTGCAGCAATGAGTTAGAGATTACTCTGTCATCATATCATCGCAGACTTAAATCGGGTTCATTCTAATACTGATAACTCTGAAAAAGCATTAAATGTCGAAAATTAGTTATATATAATTACACCAACACAGATAAGCACAGGTGGGACAGTGTATTTTTATTACTTGAGGGAAAGCTCAAACACCTGGCCGGAATTCCATGCTTATTTTGTCCATTTCTCAACAATTACAAACTTCTACCAAATAATTTTGCAACAAATATTTCCATCTATACATACGAACACTTGAATGCTCATTTTATTGAATTCTGTTTAAATACATTTTTAGCTTGTTACCACAACTGGCATTTACCTCTAACTCACTGAACAGGAAACCATTGTTGGAATATACAAGAAATGATTATGAACTTTCTTTCACATTACTGAGAAATACAGTTTACAGGTAAATAAACATAGATATGAATTTGCTTAGGAGAGAGTCAGGAGTAATATATAAACCCTTTCTAAAAATGTAAACAGTGATTTTACGATTGGCTTACCATAGATTTTTATTGACAGGAATAATACCATCTTCCTTTGAGAAACCACAGAGACCGCCAGCAATCACACCCTGTAATCAAATCAATGAGAATAAAATGAACGAATCTATATTCACACTAACGCCATCTATCCACATAAAAGCCACATCATACATCTTTAGGGAACCTCCTGTTGTGTGAAAGGTGGAAAAATTCATTATAAGTCTTCAAGTTCTTTTCATGTCATTTTTGAAGGATATTATTATTATAAAAGATCATTCTCCAGGGGTCCATTGCATAAATCTTGTTACAGTTAACAAATTTATGGTAGTAGTTATAAGGTACTAAATTCCTCCAATCTGATTGGCTGATAGTTAATTTGTGTTAAATATGTGTTAAATACTTACAGTTAGAACACACCAGATCAAGAATCTTATGATTCTATCCCTTGCGAAGGAAAATAAATGGAATATCTTGCCGGCCTAGAAAACAAATACAGAATAAGCACTCAATTAATCAAAAGCATTCACACGTAATCAAACTTTGAATGTAAAGTACTTAAAGCTGTTCATTTTCCTTACCTTCCTTTTTTTTAAGGGCATATTTTGTATGATTACAGAAGAATGTATGTATAGATCTACTTTAGATAACACTGCTACTATCCCCCTTTTCTGCATACATATTTACTACATATAACATTAATTGTGTTTCATGCACAATTTGTAAACAATACTTGGCTAGTAAGAAAAGTTAGTTTTTACTATTCTTTAGAAATTTTCTTTGCAATTTATCAATTAGAAATCTCTAAACAATATACAATGATACACCGTTCACGTAATTACACTGGGACCTTTATTTTTCTGTTATAGACATAAGTTAAAAAAAAATATTTTGCATAAAACTTTGTAGAAGGGGCATTGTAGGGGGCAAAAACCAAAACAAAATAGACCAATAAATTACAAAAAGAGAATATCTGGTATTAAATGCAATTTCATTATTTCAAAAAGAAAATGTATACATGTGATAGATGCTATCTATAAAATAAAAAGAAATTAACAAATTACAGAAATTACAATATTTTGGGGGAAATGTGACATCATGATGATAAGTGCTTCATACCTGTAATCCAAGAAAGGTCATGAAGATTGAAGTAAGAGTTCCAAGAATTCCTTCTGGATCATGCGGTACTGTTGTTTTATAGATTCTCTATGGATTAAATTTAACATATCCAGTTATTATTACTATTATTACTATAATCATCATCATCATCACCATTATCACCATCATCACCATCATCACCATCATCATCATCATCATCATCACCATCGTCATCATCATCATCATATTTTCATCATCATCATCATCATCACCATCATCATCATCATATATTCATCATCATATATTCATCATCATATATTCATCATCATCATCATCATATTCATCATCATCATCGTCATCATCGTCATCATCATCATCATCAAATTCATCATCATCATCGTCATCATCATCATCATCACCATCATCATCATCACCATCATCATCATCAAATTCATCATTACCATCATCATTATCATCATCATTAATATTATACTCTCTAGCTATTACTTGTTACTAGTACTGTGCTTTTCCATTTCAGCTTACAATGAATTAGGTGAATGGAATTATGTCATCTTAAAACTACTAAATATGAAACAGATATTCTTCTTCTTTTTGTATGGGAATTTTTTTCTCCTCCGCTTACCTGTCATTCAATTTCACCTTCCTTTTTCTACTATAAATCTCTCCTAAACTCTAACACGAGCCACCGCACGGTTAACATCAAACCCATCCAAGTTATCAATATCAAAATCAAAGGGCATTCATTTCAAAATGAAATTAAACTAATAATTCACAATTCATTCAATACAATTACTGTATTCAATAATTTGTTATACCTTCTTTTACCTTGTGTTATTTTGCCTTTCCTCAATTATGTTTTGTATGTTTTGTACATTTGTATTGAACACAATATTGGCAGATGCCAAAGATGTTCCAATGAATTCAATTCACAATTTAATGACCTCTCCCCTTGAGTCACAATCAAACTTACCTTTTGCGTGCCTCTAGGGTATACATGATTATATGTCAGGATGACTTTGTCGATGTAGTTTGCTGCTCCTCCCGTGCAGTTCTCCAGTGATCTGTTTTCACCAACCAAAGGGCCACCGGGTCCAAGATACCCCCTGAATGGAGTGAAAATATAGGAGAGTCAAGCCTTGCCCCCTAACACAAAGGTAAGCGATTAATCAATAATTTGAAAGACAAATTCTGATTGGTTCCTAGTCAGTCGTGTGCAAAATGTGCATGGAACAGAAGTCTTCAGTCACTGCATTTAGCTAACATTTGTCTTACAGAGTCAAGATCATTAATGATGTAACTTTATGTATTGATTTAATTTGTTCTAATTTGTATTAAGTATTTTAGGATTAAGGTTTAGGTTTATTGTATGATTCAGATAAGATTTAATGTATTATTTATTGAATATATTTTGTAAAGCGCATAGAGAGTCTTTTGACTATTATGCGCTATATAAATTTCAAATATTATTATTTATTATTAATAGCTGCCTTTTAATGAAATTGTAAATACACATAGGTAGCCTTTCTACACCTGGGGAGCAGTTACCATAGTAACAGTGCCTCACAGCCAATCAGAATCAAGGAAAGTTGTCAGATCGGACAACTCGTCAGACAAAAATGTTGATGGAACGCTCCCCAGAAAGTCACACTTAAAGTCCCAACTGCATGCAGTATAAAATGCATAATTATCGTGTTGGTCACATCATGCCCAAAGAATGCGCACTTAAAGCGTGCTAATTAAAGAGATTGCATATTAAATATCATGTACATACATGTATGAGCATTTACACATGACTCTTGGTTACACTTTTGGGACACAAAGAGTTCAGTATAAAATGCACACATTTAACGCAAAATCTCATTGATTAGTAGGCAGTAGTGCGCACCCTCTGAGCATGGTATGACCAATGTGGGGTTGCTTTTTATACCCCATGCAACAGGGAATTTAAGTCCAACTTTTAGTCACATCTTTTTGAAACACCCCCTTGGTCTTGTGCTAGATGGGACACACCAAATATTTACTGTTTCTACATAATGGGAGTGAATGAAGACAACATTTTACAAATGGCATTCATAAACTTTTGATTTAAATATTTGTTAACACAACTACGAGAATTCAAATATACAAAATTTGGATTTCAACCGCAGCTGATGGGAATCAAAATGATTTGAGAATATGGGCCCCGTTTCTTACAGACTTGCTGTAATAACAAATGTACAGTTTCTATTACAAATTTATCATCAGCCAATCAGATGGAAGGATTTCAGTAGCTTTTACCCGTTATTGCAAATTGTTTATCACAACAAGATTTGTGAAATGGGTCCCTGATTTAGTGAATGGGAGGCTGAATGTGCAACATTCGTACCGTTACAAACGTACTGTCCAAAATGTACTGTTACGATTCAGTGTATTATTGCACTTGGTAAATAACTGTAGGTGCAATACGTGTAGAACCAACTAGCTGAATGCACTCTCCCGTTATTCTGCACTTCAATCCCTGCTAGCAAGACCCATGTGCTGCAGTTCAGTGATTTTTCTCTTTGCTTGAATGATTTTTTCCTCATTTCAATGGATTAGCCTGGCATAAGGTCTATCATTTTAATTTTTTTTTTTTGCATATTTCAAAAACGTTGTACAATACAAATAGCAGATATTCTACTTGGTGCAATGGTACAAGAACGTAGTCTTGCCTATTCGCTAATTGTATCCTGTGATTACTTACGTTGGACAGCCGGGGACAGGAAGTAGGAACGTCAGACAAACGTGAAGGGCGAGAAAACTCAGCATAATGATCCACTCGTGCCAGTAATCCAACAAATCACGCAGTTCTCTGTAAACTGCACGCTACCAATTGAAAAAATAAAGGGAGAGAAATTAGATATTGATATTACCATCAATAGCAGAGATTAGCAATGTATAACATTTCCATATTTAGCATCAGACTTAGATATATAGTACTGTTATATATTAACTCCAATGTGTCCGAAAAAATGGCAGCTTTTTGGGATTTATTTGATTAATTTGGTTCGAAGGGGCGACTTTGGCAGATTACGAGCTAGGAAAATAAGGAGTGCCTGAGAAGAAAACACTATCAGATTAAAAAAAAAATTTTAAATACAATCACTTTGAAGAATTAAAATTGAACCACCAATTGAGAATTCCTTTATTTGATTAATTAATATGATATCGTTTATTAGTATCTGTATGATGGTTATAATGTGGTAATAATCTTCATTATGCCAAAATACGAAAATGCTATGCAGTTGTTGATACAATGTAATTGTAGGTTTACACCAGCCATACGTGTAATGACCTGAGTTAGTTGTAGAAGAGAGACTTCAGGGAATGAGAAAAACAAAGTCCACAATTTTGGACCTAGAACATAAACTCTGCCAGAAAGAGCGTCACTATACTTCACTACAAGACAAGCTAGAGATAGAGAGGGTGAACGGAGTCAATAAATTGTAAGTCGCAGTGATGATCTCGAGCAATACAGCTGCAGAAATAATTTGCAGATCTCTGGCATTCGAAAAACAAAATACAAAATAAGACAACACCCATCTACTGTACAGGGAGACAAGAAAATGGGTCTAACACCCTCTGTGTCTGAAATTGTCAGGTCCCAAAGAACTGGCTCAAGGTGTTATTAGAATGACACTGGTTTACATGTACCTCTTGCCAGTAACCCTTATGGGAAATCTGTGAAACGCAGTACCGCCCCATCTTGGAGAAATTAAAGAGCTCTGAACCTTGGTCTCAAATGATATCAACCAGAGGAAACTCAAGAAAACTGGAATCAGTGTATCCAAGGATATGACAAAGGCTGGACTGAAGTCATTGAAGGCATGTTCTTCACACTACAGCCATTGAGCAAGCATGGACATCTAAGGCAATGTGATCACACTCCTCAAGGCGACAAATGGGCTGAGCATCAAGCATCTTATATCAACGGAACACAATCTTTTTAATCTTCCACTCTCTCAAAAACCAACAGGGTGACTGAAACCTAGTCTAATTATTTTGAAGATAAATAATTTGGCACAAATGTTCACTGCTGAATGATATGCACCGTATAAACTAAAACAACAAACACACAGCTATAGGCCTTGTAATTCATAGATAGGATATATGCATTCTTTTCTTCTATGCATTCCACCTTACCATGAACCATTATGTTTTAATTGCAGTGAAATAGACAAACACTACCATCAAGAAAGAAAATGGAAGGTGGAATGCAATATCACCAATTATCACCCGTATCAGACATCTGAGCTGGTCATTTACAAAACCGTATTTCCCTGTTTTTTGTTATTATCAGGAAGGGATAGGTATATTGTTTGTAGTTTCCTCGGTCTCAATGCGCGTATTGACTTTGCATGCAGAGACGACGCAAAATATACCTTTGTATTTTCCCTGGTCTCACATCCGGGCCTTTGAGGATGCGAATGAAGTGATACGCTTCATAATGTTCCGCGCACCAACGATCTACGTCATAATAAAGACAACGCTGGATCTGGGCGCTTGCAAGTACGTCATAATGGTAAAGTGCAGAGCCTAGACACTGATATTATCATGACACAACAGAACTCTATTCTTAAAAGATATGACTGTTATCATGATTTTTGCTCTAGTCATTTGCTCTAATCTGATTTGGATGATAATAAAAATATTGACTGCCCTTCTTTCGGGGAACATCAAATATATTGCCCTTAAAAGACCCATATTGCCCTCGTCTAAAGACTCGGGCCAATACGATTCTTTTGCTGGCAATATATTTGATGTTCCCCTCAAGACCAGTCAATATTATATAATTATTACTCTGATATACCATCATCCTTGTGCTTGATTCAAGTAGGCAGCAGAATGCAATCATTCTTTGACATCATCCATGCATTTAATTGCTACACATTTGACCTTACCATAATGCAATAATTTCTAAACTAAACAAGTGGAATGCCTCTGGCAGTCTCACCTGCATTACGCAATTCAATATAGTAGCAGTGCTGGCTTTGAAAACTGCTATGAACAAATTATTCACAAAAAACACCATTCATATAGTAAAACAATACTATGTTCAATGACCCTAAATGATATTTGACCTTGATCATGTGACCTAAGACGTGTCAGTGATACTTGATTACTTTTATGTCCAAGGTATATGAATCAGATCCATAAACTTTCAAAGTTATGATGGTAATTCAACAAATACCCCCAACTTGGTCAAAGTTCATTGACCCTAAATGACCTTTGTCATGTGACTTGAAACTCAGACAGGATGTTCAGTAACACTTGATTACTATTATGGCCAAGTTTCATGAACAAGGTCCATATACTTTCAAAGTTATGACAACATTTCAAAAACTTAACCTTCAGTTAAGATTTGGTGTTGACGCCGCCGCCGTCGGAAAAGAGGCGCCTTTACATGTAGTCTCACTCTGCTATGCAGGTGAGCCAAAAAAACAACAATAACCCTGTAATGACAATATCTCTGTATTCTTTCTCCTTTCTGTGCTTGTTTGAAAAGAGGAAGACTGTATTTGTGGCTACCACCATGTACAATAATGCCATCCTCTTGACCTCCTCCCTGTGTTAGCTAAACAATGGTCTTTAGAAGAATGCACTACAAAAATGCTATCACTTCCATACCAAAAACATTATTATTTTAAAT